>NC_047666.1:2877368-3178398 GCF_011762505.2 Arvicanthis niloticus
TAAAAAGGAAAGGGGGACATGGGACAGGGGTTTTCTAGGGAGGGGAAATGGGGAAAGGGGATGGCATCTGAAATGTAAATAAAATATAAAATAAAATTTTTAAAAAAGGAGAAAAAAAAAAGAAAACAGGCTGAACAAGCCATGAGGAGCAAGCCAGGTTCACTTCTCCATGATATCTGCTTCATGAAGTTCATTTCTCCAGATTCTTATCAAGTTCTTGCCTTGGCTTCCTCCCGAGACATATTATAAACAGACAGCCAAATGATTACTCTTCTTCACAAGTTTCTTGTGATGATCTTTATCAAAGTAATAAAATTTAACACAGAAATTAGTGTAAGACTCAGGGAATATTATTTAATAGATTTGATCATATGTTCTTAGAAGATTATGGAAAGACTTTGGAACATTGGACTAAAAATGCCACTAACTGTTCAGAGCTTAACAAGCTCTTGTGAGAACATCAGGTACAATGGTGAGAGCTGTGCAGACAATGGAGTCTTTTTTGTGAAGTTTCATCACCAAGTTTCAGATTTCCTTAAATGGTCTATAAGGGCATTCAGTATAAGGATCTGTGGTTCTGATTGGCTGAGGCTAAGTAATCATCTCTGATTGACAAGAGACCAAGAAACACTAAATTGTTTCTTTGCTGAGACAATCAGTACTAGCTGTCTAGAACTGAAAAATCAGCAATGGTTAAGAAGAGATCATCATTATTAAGTCAAAATCTTCTGGAAAGTGTTTCTTTGGTGGTCAGCTCACAGAATCTGCAGTTCAGAGGGGACCAAAATAGTTATATGTACTGACAGCCCAAATGGATAATATGTAAGTTCCGCAGGTATTACTGGTGTTTAAGGCATGAAGGGGTTATGAGGAAAAGCTGGAGCTTGGCACTGCAAGTGAACAGTGCCTGGTTAAGGTACAGCCTTCAGTAGAAGCTCCAACATTTAAGAGATCTTGGAGAAAAGCTGAGTCTTGGCACAGTGTAGCAAGGTAAGAATCCTTGAGGAAAGCTCAGAAAGGTTAAAGATGCTGCCCAGTTGCTATAATGACTCCAGCATTTTGGAGATGTAAGAGTCATTGGATAACCACTAGGGACATCAGAAACCATATGGCCAGAGCCTATGAGACAAATTTTGTGGGTTGTAAATGGCAGAGACAAAAAGGAGAAGCTACTCAAGCCATTTGGAGTCAAGAAGGTTGGGAGTCACAGAAGCCTGCCACAAGCTTTACAGCAGCAGACTTTTGTTTTGCTTTGATGTGATTATAACAGGGCTCTGCCTCTTCCTTTTTGAAATTAGAAGATGGTAACTTCCATGTGGTTTCACTGGGTTTGTAAGCCTACAGTTAAGACACTCTAGATAGTAGGAAGACTTAAAAATTTTAGTAACACTTTGAAATGTTAGGAAACCTGAAAATGTAGAGTCTTTGGGTATTTTAGAGAGAGTTTGAACTTTGAAAGAGAGTTTGGAGGTATCAAATTGATTGAAGTTTTAAAGACAGTTGGACTGTGTTTCATATTGGAATGTTGACATTAATATACATTTTGGGGATTAAACAAGAAGGGAAATGTTATGGTTAATAGTAATGTATTGGTGTGTCAAAGTGACAATCATACAACTTTCTTTGTTTTATTTCTTTCTTTTTGTCAACTTAACATAGGCTAGAATTATTTAAGAAAAAAAAACCTCAGTTTAGAAAAGAGCTCTACTAGCTTTATCTATGAACAATACAGCTTTTTGTTTTTCTCTATAAATTATTGATATGGGGGAATTAAAATAATTGTAGATAATGCCAGTCCTAAACTGTTTGTCTTGTGTTGTATATAAAATACATGTTGAACAAGTCATGTAAAACATACCAGTAAGTAGTGTGATTATCCATCCGCCCTGCCCTCTGGGATGTCTGCTTCAGTTTCTGCCTCTAGATTCCTGCCATGAGTTTCTGCCCTGACTTCTCTTGATAATGGTCTGTTGAATAGAAGAATAAGACACATAAACCCTTTCTTACCCAACATTCTTTTGATCATGTATTTTATCATAATAGAAACTGTAATTGTGATACCGGTCCACAGATACAGCCACAAATCATTAGCACTTATTGGTCATAAGCTTAAATATAGTTTAGAAGCTCTTAAAATTATTTTACTAGGCTTATTTTTAACTGTTTTGCTCTGGAAGTGGCCAGGACCTTGTCAAGTTTAGTAAAGCCTTATTCAGGTGATGTTGACTATCTGTCAGTGGTGGTAGCAGAGTTATTTGTCTCATCCAGAAGGCAAGCTCCTGCCTTTCAACATGCCTATTTTCATTGAACAGATTATAGCAAGCCTCATGAACTTATTCCTAGACATCATGTCTGTACTTGAAGCCACAAGCTAAGACTAGTGGCTTGATTAGCAGAATGAAAACACTGAAAAAAAGGCAATGTACAGATCATGCAGTTCATTTTGATAACCTATCTTCCTCACAATTAATCACTGAGGGTAGCGCAAGCAAGAAATGAAACAATGCAAGAAGCTGGAGACAGGACGTGATGCAGAGGCTATGGAGGAATGCTGCCTCCTGGCTTTCTTTCTCCTCTACTTGTTCAACCTGTTTTCTAATACCACACATGAATCCCTGCTGAGAACTGACACCACCAATTTTGGTTTGGACCCTCAGCCATCAATTATTAATCGATAAAATATACTGCCAAACAGGCAATATGATGGAGGAAATCTATTAATCAGGCTATCCTGTTCCTAAATAACTTTAGTTTGTGTTAAGTTGACAAAATTTAAACCAATACAAGTAGGCTACATCTGTTGACATGAAGAAATTAAAAGGCAAATGAGGTTTATTCAGATGGAAGAAAAACATTGCTGATAATTATAATTTAGTGTTTAGCTAATGGTTCTCATTGATGAATCCAAAGTCCTTGATTTCTTCCTGTTTCAGGTCATGACAAAGTAACAGGTACTAGGCTTAGTTCTTTGCAATACAATTTACAAAATAAACAAAGCAAATGTGTTCAGTAACTAAAAGTAAGTAGTTGATTGGCTGTCAGATATCATTACAGTGTCACTTGCATCACCCAGGAGCCACACTCAAGCTTGTTAACATGGTAACAATAGCCTTTATGACTCTATAAGGATGCAACTTCTGTTTTCTCTGGACCAGGCCTATTAAGATCATTATTCTGCAGTTTCTAGATGAATATGATTTTGTGTCCCTGGAGGTTCAGAGCTTCCAGACTTTCCATAACCACTGCTGTGGTGTTTTATTTTCTGAAGACTTTAAAAGTAGAATCTACCAAAACTGGAAATCGCACATTTGAATTCAAAGACCAAGCCAACCTGACTACATTATCTAGGACACTGGCAATGATTACTTCACAATCCATGTAATCTTAACTATAATCTTCAGCAGATGTATTTTTGGTAGAAAATAATAGAGTATTTATCTTGCTTTCAATGATTCTAAATATACTTTCTATATAAATGCTTTGCATGTCAGCAACCAGTTGCTCTCAGGTCTATTTGTGTCTTTTCTTACATCTAGATTTATTTCCCTTTAGCTCCTTTATCTTTGAAGTTTGTGTGTGTGTGTGTGTGTGTGTGTGTGTGTGTGTGTGTGTGTGTGTGTGTTTATTTAAACACAAATTTAACAGGCACACAAACCATCTATTCATGTTCTTTGCTGCATGGTCTAGTATTGGGATGGTCACTCTGATGGCTAGCTGTGTTGTTCTTACTGTGATGACTTTTTGGTTCTTGGAGGAAACATGTGCCATCTCAGCAAAGTAAGATTTGTTGTACATCAGCAATTTATATCCATTTCTTTCTCTTACAACCTCACTCCTAAAGTAAAGAAACACACAAACAAACCAAAAGAAAAAATAAGTAATGCATAGAAAAACATCTCATCATGGAAGCTGCAGTATGTCAGCATGTCTTGTCCCACAGTGTATATCTCTGTCTACACAGAGTATATCTCTGTCTACACAGTGTATATCTCTGTCTACACAGAGTATATCTCTGTCTACACAGTGTATATCTCTGTCTACACAGTGTATATCTCTGTCTACACCGTGTATATCTCTGTCTACACATATTAACTTTCAGCTCTTCATTGCAATGAGTCTTTGGCCTGGTTTGAGGTCCCTGGCTTTGTTGCACCATCAATATTGGATGCTCACCCGGACTTCTGGGTATCCTGCTATTACACTGTGTCATGGAGGTCCTGTTACTTTGGATCAGCAGGACTGGCCCTTTCATACACCCTAAAATTTCAATGATAATTTTTTGGGGGGGGATGAGCAGGATATGGCCCTGGGTGGTAGCTGAGTTGGCCAGTCAGTCAGCTCTCCCCATGCCCTAATCTTCACCACCAAGGGGAGCTCTCTGTCACTATTCCAGCTATGCCACCCAATGCCACCATTTGCAGGAGGCAGGGGCATCTCTCCAAAACATTGACATTTGGGCCAGCTCCACTGTGTTGCTCAGCCAAGGTTCTCCTGACAGTGAAACATATAGCCAGCTCTCCAGTAACCCCCAGCCAGTGAGGGGCAAGTCCAGTTCTGTACATCCCCTGGACAACCATGTTGTCTGTAGAGGCTGCCCCAACCAGGGAACATTCCTCAGGTTTTCTAGTGGTAATATGGGTTATGTACACTGACGTCTGCTGGTGCATGGCCCTCGGTGGCAGCTTTGGCTGGGACCTTACCATGACTTATGTAGTAACAGTGGTGGTCATTTACAACAGGTTACTCCTCTCCACCTTCCAGTCTCCAATGTCTTTATAATGCTCAAGTTGTTCCACTTCTCTTTTTTTCCCCATCTGTCCTCCACAAACAAGCACATTGTGGTAGCTCCAGATTCAAGCTGGCTGGTAGGGTCCTGGATAACATCCTCTGTCTATGTTATGTGGTATGGCAGAAAGTGGGTGTCTATGGCTGACCTGTGCTGTAAGGCAGAGGGCACATCTGTTGCTGTTTTTCCCTGCCTCCAGTGCATGGAATGGTGAAAAATGGGTAGCTGTCTTCTTCCTCTCACACAGCACTGCCTAGACTTGATTTGATTTAATTTGATTTTTATGTGTCCTAGGGATAAAAGAGACTTGGCCAACAAGTCAAGCATCTAGCTTTTATGAACAAAGGACTACCATCTGCTCTGCCCCTTTCTGATATAAGAATACCTCTAACAACAAGGTGTCTCTTTGTCCACTGCCAGGTTGTCCCTTTGACTCCTTAAAATATCAACAAAAATCTTCTGGTTCTTAATTTTGAAGAGAGCTTCACCTGACCATCACAAAAGAAAAATCACACAAGTCAGTCTTATGTCCCTTGTATTGGAAGGTCTGAAGATCATGATTACATTAACTGACAAATGACCAGCTGATAAGGGAACTTCAGAGTGTGGACCTGAAGTGGCAAATACCTGCCTGGTTTGTTCCTGCTTTGAATAAATTCTAGCTGGGAGAAAGAATATAACACAAATATTTTTCAATTTATCATTCTGTGTAAAAAAATTTATATAAGCATATGACTCATGCTTTGCTCATCAAATAAAAAATGCAATAAGTGACATCACTTAATATTACATCATCACCTCAATATTTGGTACATGAAACTTACTGATAGGAAAGTCAATACCTTTAAGATTTTTTAAATGATTTTAAGATGTGACATATCTTGGGATGTATAAAGTGAGTATTTCTTTATTACTAGTAAATTAATCAAAATTGCAACCTGCTTTTTACATTTTATGAATAGCTAATATTCTCAGAAATAAATATTGTCTTCTAAAAAATGAAACAAGACAAATCTTTATATATATGAGTCTGTGTATGCCTTTGTGTTTGTCTGTATGCCTCCTACCCTCAGACTCCAGAATAGAGCCTCAGAAAACCTAAAATAGGAGTCAAAGGTGGTTGTGAGCCACCATGTGGTTTATAACTTTTAGCCCTGTTCTCTACAAAAGTGTGCCAATGCTTGTGACTGATGAGCTACCTCTCCAAATCAATTTTTATTTAACATATATTACTACTTTGATTGTTTTAAAATGTTTCAGAATATGTAAATAAATTGTTTTGCTTTTCAATTTAAAAATATAAATATCCAAAACTTTATTAAAACTTAAGGCTATGCAAAAAAAGATCACTAAATAAAAGAGACAAGGAAAGGCAAGAATAGGAAAAAATGTGTATTTTGTAGGTGAAGTAAATTATTTTTGTGTTGGCCTGCATGCCCATGTGTGAACAAGAAGACAACTGCAGATTATTTTGTCTGTCACATGAAACAGTAGAGTTTTACAGCTGAACATTTTACCTTTGATATCTACCTTCCCAAAAAGTATAAAATCACATTTTCTCATGGCTTTCTTATTCCTTACTCTGCAGATTTCAAATAGGAACAGAAATCTGATTTATTCCTGCTGAAACTAGTCAAATATAACAGACTAGAATATGTTTCTCTCTCTTTTAAATAGAATGTTCCTTTATATTATATTTAACATTAAATCTATATTTTGGTGAAATCAACTTTTTAAAAGAAATTCAAGTATTTATATTATGAAAAGATAAAAATAAACTTCATTTGGTCCTGTTGGCTGGGGCAGACACCTAGCTTGTCTATCTCCATGAAGACACCATATCCTGAGCCATCCTAGAGAAGCCATTGCAATCAGAGCAACAGGTAAGAACACTCTCCCACAACTCTGCACCACAGAGTTGCAAGTGAGAGCTTGGGGCACTCAGGAACCATCAGCCACCCAAACCTCACCCCTCTGGAATACCACTCTCCTTCCTTCCCTCAGTTGGTTCTTTTTGCTGGGGCAGACATCTAGCTGGTCTGCTCCCATGAAGACACCATGTCCTGAGCCATTATCTTAGAGGAACCACTGCACTCAGAGGAGTAGGATTTCAGGATCCCAGAGACATCTGGGCTAAGAGTAAAAGGATGGATAACAATTTTCCAAACATATAGTTCCAGGAAATAAGCTGAAGTAGCAATTCTAATATCAAAAAAAACCAACTTTCAACCAAAAGTAATCAACAAAGATAAGGAAGGACACTTCATATTTATCAAAGGAAAATTCTACCAAAATGAACTCTCAATTCTGAGCATCTATGTTCCCACATACATAAAAAATATTACTAAAGATAAAAGCACACATTGTACCTCACATAATAATAGTGGGGAATTTCAACGCCGCACTCGCAGCAATGGACAGATCATGGAAACAGAAACTAAACAGAGACACAGTGAAATTAACAGAAGTTATGAACCAAATGGATTTAACAGATCTATAGAACATTTAATCCTGAAACAAAAGAATATACCTTTTTATCAGCACTTCATGGTACCTTCTCCATAATAGACCATACAATTTGTCAAAAAACAGACCTCAACAGATACAAAAAGATTGAAATAAACACTTGCATCCTATCAGATCACCATGGACTAAGGCTGGTCATCAATAATATCAAAAACAATAGAAAGCCTACATTCACATGGAAACTGAACAATGCACTACTCAGTGATGACTTCGTCAAGGAAGAAATAAAGAAAGAAATTAAAGACATTTTAGAAATTAATGAAAATGAGGACACATTATATCAAAACTTGTAGGACTCCATGAAAGAAGTGCTAAGAGGAAACTCATACCTCTAAGTGCCTACAAAAAGAAAATGGAGAGAGCATACACTAACAACTTGACAGTACACCTGAAAGCTTTAGAACAAAAAAAAGCAAATACACCCAAGACTAGCAGTGGCAAGAAATAATCAAGCTCAGGGCTGAAATCAACCAAGTACAAACAAAAAGAACTATACAAAGTGTCAACAAAACCAGGAGCTGTTTTTTTTTTTTTTTTTTTTTTTTTTTTTTTTTTTTTTTTTTTTTTTTGGAGAAAATCAACAAGATAGATAAACCCTTAGCTAGACCAACAAAAGGGCACAGAGACAGTATTCAAATTAATAAAAATCAGAACTGAAAAGGGAGACATAACAACAGAAACTGAGGAAATTCCAAAATTCATCAGATCCTACTACAACGGCCTATACTCAACAAAACTGAAAAATCTGGATGAAATTGACAATCTTCTAGACAGATACCAGGTACCAAAGTTAAATCAGGAGCAGATGAAACATCTAAACAGTTCCATAACCCCTAAAGAAATAGCAGCAATCATTAACAGTAACCCCCCCCCCAAAAAAAAAACCCAGGATCAGATGGTTTTAGTGCAGAATTCTATCAGACCTTCAAGGAAGACCTAATACCAATTCTTTTCAAACTGTTTCACAAAATAGAAACAAAAGGAACACTGCCCAATTTGTTCGATTAAGCCACAATTATGCTTATACCTAAATCACACAAAGACACAACAAAGAAAGAAAACTTTAGACCAATCTCCCTTATGAATATTGATGCAAAAATACTCAATAAAATTCTAGCAAACCGAATCCCAAAACACATCAAAACAATCATCTATCATGATCAAGTAGGCTTTTTCCCAGGAATGCAGGGATGGTTCAGTATTCAAAATCCATCAATGTAATCCAGTAGTAAGCAAACTCAAAGAAAAATACCACATGACTATCCCACTAAATTCTGAGAAAGCATTTGACAAAATTCAACATCCCTTGATGGTGAAAGTCTTGGAAAGATCAGGAATTCAAGACCCATACCTAAACATAGTAAAAGCAATATACAGCAAACCAGTAGCCATCATCAAAAGAAATGGAGAGAAACTTGAAGCAATCCTACTAAAATCAGGGCTACACAAAGCTGCCCACATTCTCCCTATCTATTCAATATAGTACTGGAAGTCCTAGCCAGAGCAATTAGACAACAAAAAGAAGTCAAAGGGATACAGATAGGAAAGGAAGAAGTCAAAATTTCACTATTTGCAGATGATATGATAGTATACTTATGTGACCTTAAAACTTCCAGAGAACTCCTAAACCTGATAAACAACTTCAGTAAAGTGTCTGGATATAAAATCATCTCAAACAAATCAGTAGTCTTACTCTACTCAAAGGATAAACAGGCTGAAAAGAAATTAGGGAAATGAGACCTTTCACAATAGTCACAAATAGTAAAAAATATCTTGGTGTGAATCTAACCAAGCAAGTGAATGATCTGTATGACAAGAACTTCAAGTCTCTGAAGAAAAAAAAAATGAAGATCTCAGAAGATGGAAAGATCTCTCATGCTCATGGATTGGCAGGATTAATATAGTTAAAATGGCCATCTTGCCAAAAACAATCTACAGATTCAATGCAATCGCCATCAAAATTCCAACACCAGTCTTCATAGAGATAGAAAGAGCAATTTGCAAATTCATTTGGATGGACAGGGTTTGGGTGGCTGGTGGGTCCTGAGTGCCCCAGGCTCCCAGTTGCAGCTCTGGGGTTGCAGGGTTGTGGGAGAGTGTTCTTACCTGCTGCTCTGATTGCAGTGGCTTCTCTAGGATGGATCAGGATATGGTTTCTTCATGGGAGCAGACCAGCTAGGTGTCTGCCCCAGCCAAAAGGCTAGTTCTTTTTTTCTAAATTGACTTTGTTTTGTCTTTTTTTTTTTTTTTAATGTTTTGGTTGATTTTGAGGTCTACATTGTGAATTTCATTGTTTTCTCTGTACATTTTCAGATCTCATTCCTTATTTTTATCACCCTTCAGTACACCTTTCTTAAGTGATGGAAGAGTAGGAAGCAGGCCTTTCTGTCTGAAAAGGAGCTTCATTGGAAAAGAAAGTCTCCATGTATTACATGATGGTGGTTCTGGAGGGAGAGAGATCTGTTTCCACAATAGAAGCATAGACATAGCATTATAGTAACATCTTATAAAGGATAGAGACCCACCTGCCAATTAAATACAAGCTACAAGGACAATTTTTAGCTCTTACAAATGGTTTCATTCAAAATTTCAGAAGACACTTTTCAAGTCAGTACCTACCCTACGTGTGAGGGTTATAAGGGTCAGAACTAATTGATACCATTGTTCAAGTTGGTCTTGGCCAGCACTGAGGGGGCAAGTGGGTTTGGTCTTGCCAGTCTAACAAGTCCCAGGTTCTAACAGTTGGTGAGTCAGGTGTCAGTTCTTGGTCCTAAAAAACAGAAAGCTTAGATTTTAACTCTGATGTCTATGACAGAAAAAAAGTCATCTAAAGGGCCAATTAGTTATTAACTTTCCTTGTTTTCATATTTAATAGAATATGTGTGTTTATATATATATATATATATATATATATATATATATATATATATATGCAATGTTTCTTCTTTTCATATTTGTCTCAGAATTAGCTGTTTAGTTTTCTAAAGCCTGTGCTTGACATTTCTTAATAGTTCTGTATTTAATTTTCCAATTTAATTTTAAAAATCAAATATGAATTATTGACCATAAATATCTGGTTTCTTATCTCTGCCTAGATATAATTATTTATCACATTCCTGTTACAGACTTCTAGAATCATTTTTTATCTATTCTCTCCTTAAATTTATGATATAAAGTTATAATTTCTCTTTTACAATTTTTATTCAAACTGAACAGTATTTAGTTTTTACTTTAGTTCTTTATTGACTTTACATTCTGATAAGAAGCCTCATGTCCTCCCAGTCCCACCTCTAGAAATCTCTTCCCCATTTCCCCCCTCCTGTTCATCTCAGAGAAGGGGAAGCACCTCTTTGGCTACCACCAACCCTGGGACATCCTACTGCAGTACTCCTAAGAGTGTCCTCTCTCACTCGGCAATTAGAGATTCCTCTGCTCGTAATTCTCTCTTCAGCTGTGTACCCCATATTTTGTTTTATTTTATTATTACCATTCCAAATGTTGCCCCCTTTCTGCCCCCACCCCCAAATTCTTCACTGCCTTCCCCTTTGCTTCTGAGAGGGTACTCCTTCACCAGTCCACTTACCTCTACCTCCCCCCTGCCCGAATCCCCCTCCCCTGGGGCATCAAGTTTCTACAGGATTAGACTCATTCTATTTTACTGAGACCAAATCAGGAAGTCCTCTGCTACATATGTACCCTGAGGTCACAGACCAACCCATGTATAATTTTTGGTTGCTAGCTTAGTCTCTGGGAGCTCTGAGAAGTCCAGGGCAGTTGATACTGTTGTTCTTCCTATGGGGTTTAAATTTCTTTCAGCTCTTTCAGTCCCTCTCCTAACATAGGCATCCCTGACCTCAGTCCAATGCTTGCCTGTATCTGTAACTGCCTCGGTCAGCTGTTGGTAGAGCCTCTCAGAGGACAGCCATACTAGGTTCCTGTCTGCAAGCACAATATGGCATCAGTAATAGTGTCAGGGTTTGGTGCCTACCCATGGAATGGATCCTAAGATAGGTCTGGCAATGGACAGCCTTTCCTTCAGACTCTGCTCCATTTTTGTCCCTGCTTTTTCATTTAGACAGTAACAATTCTGGGTCAAAATTTTGAAGATGGCTGGGTAGCCATATGCCTCAACTGGGGGCCATATCAAACAAACAGAGATGGTCTCTTCAGGTTCCATTTCTCCACTGTTGGGCATTTTGGCTAAGGTAATCCCCCATTGAGTCCTGGGATCCTCTTACATCCAGGTATCTGGGACTGTCAAGAGGCTCTCTGTGTCCCCAACTCTACACACTTGTGTATTGCCATTCATTCTGCTGGCCCACTTGTCTTTTATCCTGTCTCACTCCGTACCTGATCTTGGCCCCTGCTTATCTCCCCTTCTCTCTCCTACCCAGGTCCCTCCTCACTCCGCCTTCATGTTTATTTTGTTCCCCCTTCTAAGTGGGATTGAAGTATCCACACTTGGAACGTCCTTCTTGTTAAGCTTCCTATGGTCTGTGAATTGTATCAGGGTTATCCTAAACTTTCTGACTAATATCCACTTATCAGTGAGTATATATCATGTATATCCTTTTGAGTTTGGGTTACCTCACTGAGGAAGATATTTTCTAGTTCCATCCATTTGCTGTAAAATTCATGGTTTCCTTTTTGTTTTGTTTTGTTTTGTTTTGTTTTGTTTTGTTGTTTTTCGAGACAGGGTTTCTCTGTGTAGCCTGGGCTGTCCTGGAACTCACTCTGTAGACCAGGCTGGCCTCTAACTCAGAAATTTGCCTGCCTCTGCCTCCCAAGTGCTGGGATTAAGGCGTGTGCCACCACCACCCAGCTAGTTTCCTCATTTTTAATAGCTGAATAGAATTCTATTGTATATATGAACCATATTTTTAGATCTATTTTTCAATTGAGGGAAATATGGGTTGTTTCCAGCTTCTGGCTATTACAAATAAGGCTGCTCTGAACAGAGTGGAGCACAAGTTCTTGAAATACAGTAGAGCATCTTTTGAGTATATGCCCAAGGGTGGTATAGCTGGGACTTCAGGCAGAAATATTTCCAATTTTTAGAGAAACCTCAAGATTGATTTCCAGAGTGGTTGTACCAGTTTGCAAACCCACAAGCTATGGACGAGTGTCTCCCTGCTCCACAGCCTCACTAGCATATGCTAGCTCCTGAGTTTGTATCTTCACCATTTTGATGAGTACAGTATGGAACCTCATGGTTCTTTTGATTTTCATTTTCTTGATGACTAAGGAAGTTGAACATCTCTTTAAGTGTTTCTCAGCCATGCAAGATTCCTCTGTTGAGAATTCATTGTTTCGCTCTGTACCACATTTTTATTGGATATTTTATTTACATTTCAGATGTTATCCCCTTACCCCATCCTCTCCCCTGCCCAGAAACTCTCTATCCCATCCCCCCTTCTCCTGCTTCTATAAGGATGTGTCCCCACCTACCCCCCAACTCCCACCTCTCCACCCTCGAATTCCCTCCCACTGGGCATCCAGCCTTCATGAGGCCAAGGATTTCTTTTCTGACCTATGCTGACAAAGGCCATCCTCCCCTTTTAAATTTTTTTGAGCCAAACTTCAATACATATACATATACATATACATATACATACTCTATTGGATATAATGTTAGGGGAGATCTTTTCCAGTCTGTATGTTGCCCTTTTGTATTATTGAACGTGTCCTTTGCCTTATAGAAGCTTTTCAGTTTCATGAGGTCCCATTTGTCAATTGTTAATCTTAGCGCCTGAGCCATTGGTGCTCAGTTCAGGAAATTCTACCCTATGCCACATGCCAATGCTTTCAAAGTTATTTCCCTCTTTCTCATCTATTTGATTCAATTCAGTGTATCTGGTTTTATGTGGAAGTCTTTGATCCAGTTTGATTTGATCTTTGTAAAAGGTGACAAATGTTAATCAATTTACATTCTTCTACATGCAGACCCAGCAGTTAGACCAGCCCCATTTGCTGAAGATGCTTTCTTTTTCCACTGTGTAGTTTTGGCTTTTTTTTGTCAAAGATCAAGTGACCATAGGTTTCTGGGACTTCAGTTCTATTCCATTCATTGCCATTTCTGTCTTTGTACGAATACCATGTTGTTTTAATCACTATTGCTGTGTAGTACAGCTTGAGTTCAAGGATGGAAATTCTCCCAGAAGTTCTTTTACTGTTCAGAATTATTTTCAATATTTTGGGTTTTAGTTTTTCTATATGAAGGTGAGATTTTTTTCTTTCAATGTCTGTGAAGAATTGCTTTGGAATTTTGATGGTGATTGCATTGAATGTGTAGTGTGCTGTTGATAAGATGGACATTTTTACTACATCAATTCTACTGATTCATGAGCATGGGAGATATTTCCATCTTCTAAAGTCTTCTTCAGTTTCTTTCTCCCGAAAGCTTTTGTTGACTTGTAGTTCTTGTCATACAGATCTTTCACTTGTTTCGTTAGAGTTACACCAAGATATTTTATATTATTTGTGACTATTGTGAAGGGTGTTGTTCCCCTTATTTCCTTCTCAACCTGCTTATCATTTGATTACAGAACTACTGATTTGTTTGAGTTATTTGTATATACAGACTTTGCTGAAGTTTTTATCAGTTATAGAATCTTTCTGATAGAATTTTTGCATGGCTTATATATACTATTATATAATCCACAAATAGTGATACCTTCACTTCTTCCTCTCTCAATTTTAAACACTTGATCTCCTTTTGTAGTCTAATTACTGTAACTAGAACATCTAGTATTATTATTGTATAAATGTGGGCAGCCTTGTCTTGTACCTGACTTTACTGGAATTGCTTTAAGTTTAGTTCCATTTAATATGATGTTGACTGTTGATTTGCTGTATATTATTTTTATTTTGTTTAGGTATGTGCCCTGAATTCCTGATCTTTTCAAAGCTTTTAACATAAATTGGTGTTTTATTTTTTCAAAGCCCTTTCCATCTTCCTATGAGATGATCATGTGTTTTTTTTTTCCCTTGAGTTTGTTTATATAGTGTATTACATTGACAGATTTTTATATATTGAAACATCCCTACATCCCTGGCATGAAGCCTACTTGATTGTGGTGAGTGGTAATTTTGATATGTTCCTGGATTTGGTTAGTATTTTATTTATTAAGTATTTAAATCAATATATATCAGGGAAATTGCTATGAAATTCTCTTTCTTTGTTGAGTTTTTGTGTGAGTTAGGTATCAGAGTAACTATGACTTCATAAAATGATCTAGGTAATGTTCCTTTTGTTTCTATTATGTGGAATAATGTGAAGAGTATTGGTATTAACTCTTCTCTGAAGATATGGTAGAATTATACACTAAAAGCATCTGGGCATTTTTTGGTTGAGAGGTTTTTATTGACTGCTTCTATTTCCTTAGGAGTTATGGGATTGTTTAGATAGTTTACCTGATCTTTAGTAAGAGGTACCTCTTTAGAAACTCATCCATTTCTTCTAGCCTTTCCAGTTTTGTTGATTATAGTCTTTTATAGTATGTTCTGATAATTTTTAAAAATTTTTCTCAGTTTCTGTTATTATGTTTCCTTTTTCATTTCTGATTTTGATAATTTGAATAATGTCTCTGTGCCCTATAGTTAGTTTGGCTAAGGATTTATTTATCTTGTTGGTTTTCTCAAAGAACCAACTCTTAGTTTTGTTTATTCTTTGAATCTTTATCTGTTAAATCAATTTGGTTCATAAATTCTTTTAGTTTCACTGTGTCTCTATTTCTATGACCTGTCCTTTGGTGGGAGTGAGGTGCTGACTTCTCCCACTATTATTATATGGGATTCAATGTGAGTTTTGAGGTTTAGTAAATTTTCTGTGAGTGCTATTGTATATGGGGCATAGATGTTCAGAACTGAGAGTTTATCTTGGTGGATTTTTGCTTTGATGCCTATGAAATGCCCTTCTGCATCGTGTTTGATAACTTTTGGTTGAAAGTCTATTTTATTGGATATTAGAATGGCTACTCCAGCTTGTTTCATGGGACCATTTGCTTGGAAAAGTTTTTTTTTCAGCTTTTTACTCTGAGCTAATATCTGTCTTTGTCACTGAGGTGTGTTCCTTGTAAGCAGCAAAATCTAGATCCTGTTAACATATCCATTCTCTTAGCCTATATTTTTCTATTGAGAAGTTCATTGATGTTGAGAGATATTTCAGACCAGTGATTATTAGTCCCTGTTATTTTTGTTGTTGGAGGTGGTATTATGTATATATGATTCTCTTATTTTGGATTTTTTGTGAGATGATTAATTTCTTTTGTTTTGTTGGGTGTAGTTTCCCTCCTTGTGTTTGAGCTTTTCTTCTAATATGCTCGGAAGAGCTAGATTAGCACAAACATATTGTTTGAATTTGGTTATGTAGTGTATGTTTCTTCATCTATGGTGATTGAGAGTTTTGCTGGGCATAATAGCCTTGATTGGCATTTGTGTTCTCTTAGGGTCTATATATCATCCCTCCAGAATCTTGTGAATTTTAGAGTCTCTTAAGAAGTGTGGTATAATTCTAATATGTTACTTAGTCTTTTTCCCTTAGTGCTTTAATATTCTTTCATTGCTCATGCATTTAGTGTTTTGATTATTATGTGATAGGAGGATTTCCTTTTCCAGTCCAATCTATTTTGTGTTCTGTATGCTTTGTGTACATTTATTGCCATCTCATTCTTTAGGTTAAGGGAGTTTTCTTCTATGATTTTGTTGAAGATATTTTCTGCCAATTTGAAGTGAGAATCCTCACTCTCTTCTATTACTATTATTCTTTGGTTTGGTCTTTTCACTGTGTCTTGAATTTCCTGGAGGTTTTGGGTTAGGAGCCTTTTAAAAATTGTGTTTTCTTTACCCATGGTATCAATATCTTCTATGGCATCTTCTATTCTTGACATTTTCTCTTTTATCTCTTGTATTCGGATGATGATACGTGCATCTGAAAGGTTTTCCATTTCCAAGATTGCCTACTTTGGTGATTTCTTTATTGTTTCTAATTCCATTTTTAGGACTTGGATAGTGTTGTTCAGTTCCTTCACTTGTTTGATTGTGTTTCCTGTGTTTCTTTAAAGGATTTATTTGTTTCTTCTTTAAGGGCTTTTACCTGTTTGCCTGTGTTTTTTTTTAAGTGAGTTATTTATGTCTTCTTTAAAGGCCTCTATCTTCATGAGATGAGAATTTAGGTCAGAATCTCGCTTTTTAGGTGTGTTAGTGTATCCAGGGCTTGCTATGGTAGGAGAAGTGTATTCTGATGGTTCCAAATTACATTGGCTTCTGTTGCCAATGTTCTTGTGTTTTCCTCTTTCCATCTGATTATCTCTCGTGTTACCTGGCCTGGGTGTCTCTGACTGGATTCTGCCCTTTTTGGAAGCAGTTAAAACTCTGTGACCTGGGTTAGAGCAGGCCTCATGGGAGGCAGGCAGTGCTGTCTCTTACTGGCAGGGGTTGAGGTCAGGGCACTCCTGTGTTAGATCAGCACCATTTATTGAAGATACTTTCTTTTTTTCCTTTGTATGATTTGGCTACTTTGTTACAAATCAAGTATCTACCAGTGTGGGGAGTTATTTCTAGGTCTTCAATGCTATTCTATTGATAAACTTTTCTCTTTTTATGGCAATACCATGTGATTCTAATTACTTTTTCTCTATAGTATAGCTTGAAATCATGAATGGTGATAACTCCAGAAGTTCTTTTATTGTTCAGGATTGTTTTGTCTATCTTGTTTTTTTTTTTGTTGTTGTTGTTTTTTGTTTTTCCATAAAAATTTAAGAATTGCTCATTCAAGGTCAGAAAAGAATTGTGTTGTAATTTGAGAGAAATGCATTGAATCTGTTGATAGATCTTTTGGTATGGTTGCTACTTTTACTATGTTAATCCTATGGATCACTGAGCATAAGGTATCTTTTTGTCTTCTGATACAAAATTTCTTTCTCCAGAGGCTTGAAGTTCTTTCAGTACAGGTCTTTCACTTGCTTGGAGTAACAGCATGATATTTTGTATTATTCGTTGTAATTGTAATGGTTGTTGTTTTTTCTTAGCCCATTTTTTATTTGTATAAAGGTTGTTGTTTTTTCTTAGCCCATTTTTTATTTGTATAAAGGTTGTTGTTTTTTCTTAGCCCATTTTTTATTTGTATAAAGGTTGTTGTTTTTTCTTAGCCCATTTTTTATTTGTATAAAGGTGGGCATGTAATTTTTTTTGAGTTGATTTTGTTTCCACCCACTTTGCTGAAGGTGATTATCAGCTATAGGAGTTCTCTGGTAGAATATTCTTGGTCACTTATATATATTGTCCCAGCTCCTGCTGATCCACGTTGCCCCACGTTTGGGGCCAAGTGCTCTAGCCTGCACCCCACATTTACTGCCAGAGTGATTTAGCTCCATAGTCAACAGGGTCTAGAAAGAGAGAGAGTGAGGATGGAACAGCAAGAGACTCGAAGAATGGAGACAAGACAGAGAGTCTGTTCAAGTCCCTTTTATTGAATGGAAATCCTAGGTATTTATATGCTTTAGCACATGCCTTGCAGCCATAGACAAGCAGGAGAACACAACTGAAGATGCTTTACCATGTGCACCTTGCAGCTGGGGGCACTAAACAACAAAACAAGATATGTGAGAAAACCAAGATGTTTAACAGTGCTCAGCTGTTCTCGGATGTTGAAAACCAAGTTTCTTGTCAGGGTCTATGGCTTGAGATGGCTGCAAAGATGATAGCTGCCTTCTGCTAGGAGTCAGCTCCCAACAATACATTATCTTATCATCTGCAATAGTGACACTTTGTTTTCTTTCTTTCCAATATGTATCCCCTTGAACTCCTTTAGTTGACTTCTTTCTCTAGATAGAGCTTCAAGTACTACGCTGAAGATAGGAAACAGTGGGCAGCCTTGTCTTGTTCCTGATTTTACTGACATTATTTACATTTCTCTCCATTTAATTTGATGTCACCTATTAGTTTTTTATATATTGCTTTTATTATGAAGGGGTTTTGATTTTTGTTTAGGGTGTTTTCAGCATCTAATGAGATGATCATGTGATTTTTTCTTTCAGTTTGTATGTATGGTAGATTATGATGATGGATTTTTATATATTGAACCATCCCTGTATCTATGGATGGAGCCATGATCACATTGAATGATAGTTTTTATGTGTTCTAGGATTTGTGTGTGAGTATATTTGCATTAATGTTTATAAGGTAAATTGGTTTTGCTAAGTCATATCTATCTAGCAAATCATCCATGTCATTTGTATTTATTCTTCTGGTGTAGAGGCTTTAGAAGTAAGACCTAATAATTTCTTAAAGTTCCTCTGTGTCTGTTGTTGTGTATCCCTTTTCATTTTTGACTTTGTTAATTTGAATACTGTTTCCAAGCCTTTTCTTTATATAGGCTAAGGATTTTTTTTTTATCTTGTTAATTTTCTCACTGAACCAACTCTTAGTTTCATTATTTCTTTTATTGTTTTCTTTGTTTCTAATTTGTTGAATTCAGCTTTGATGTTTATTATTTCAAGTTTTGTATTCGTCTTAAGTATGTTTGGTTCCTTTTTCCTAGAGTTTTCAGTTGTACATTTAAATTAATATGACAACTCTCTAATTTCTTTATGAGGCAATTAATATGATGAGCTTACCTCTTGGCAGTGGTTCCATTCTGTCTCATAAGTTTGGGTATGTTGTGCCTTCATTTTCATTGGATTCTAGAAAGTCTGAAATTTATTTATTTATCTCTTCTGTGACATAGTCATCATTGGGTAGAGAAGTGTTCAATTTCCATGAGTTTATGGGCTTTCTATTATTTCTGTTCTTTTTGAAGTATAGCTTTAATCCCTGGAGCCCTGAGAAGATACAAAGAGTTATTTTCAATTTTCTTGTATCTATTTAGGCTTGCTTTGTGACCTACCATATGGTCAATTTTGTAGAAGGTTCCATAGGGTCTGAGAAAAAGTTACATTCTTTTGTGTTTTGGTAAAAGTTCTGTAGATATCTTTTAACTACATTTGATTCATAACTCCTGTTAGTTTCATTATTTTTCTGTTTTGTTTCTGTTTCAATGACCTGTCCATCAATGAAAGTGAGGTGTTGAAGTCGTCCACAATTAAAGTGTGGATTTTTGATATGTGACTTAAGCTTAGTTTATTTTACAAATATGAGTGTTGTTGCATTTGGAACATAGATGTTCAGAATTGAGAGGTCATTTTGATGGATTTTTCCTCTGATGAATGTGAAGTGTCCTTGCCCATAACTTTTGATTACTTTTGGTAGAAAGTATATTTCTTTAGATGTTAGAATCACCATTTCAGCTAGCTTCTTGGGTCCCTTTGCTTGGAAAACATTTTTCCAAGCCCTTTACTCTTAGGTAATGTCTATCTTTGGTGCTAAGTATGTTTGCCTGCATGCAAGTTGTACACAGAAAAATGATGGATTCTGTTTTTGCATTCATTCTGGTAGTTTTTGTCTTTTTATTGGTGGATTTAGGCTATTGATTTTGCCAGATATTAATGACCAATGATTTGTAATTCTTATTTTTTAATGGTAGTGGTTGTGGTGGTGTTGTGGTGTGTGTGTGTGTGTGTGTGTGTGTGTGTGTGTGTGTGGTGTTTTTTGCACTTCTCTTATTTGGTTTAACTACTGTGGAATTATTTATTTCTTGTGGTTTTTGTGTGTGTGTAGTTAACCTTCATGGGTTGAAGTATTCCTTCAAGTATTTTCTGTAGGGTTGGATTTTAGATAGACATTATTTAAATTTGTTTTTATCTTGGAATATCTTATTGCCTTCATCTATGGTGATTGAAGAGTTTTCTGTGTATATTAGCCTTGGCTCCCATCTGTGGTTTCTTAGCTGCTGTAATACCTCTCTCTATCACTTCTAGCCTTTAAAGTCTCTGTTGAAAAGTCAGGTGTAATTTTGACATGTCTGCCTTTATATGTTACTTGGCTTTTACTGTTGCAGTCTTTAACAATCTTTCTTTGTTCTATTGATTTAGTGTTTTGATTATTATGTGCCAGGTGGATTTTCTTTTCTGGTCCAGTCTAATTGGTGTTCTGTAAGCTTCTTGTATTTTTTATAGACATATCTTTCTTTAGGATGGGACAATTTCTTCTATGGTTTTGTTGAAAATATTTTCTGGTCTTTGGAACTTAGACGCTCCACCTTCTTTTATGCCATTTTTTTTTTCTTTTAGGTTTGGTCTTTTCATAGGATTACAGATTTTCTGGATGGTTTATGTAAGGAATTTTTTAGATTTAACGTTTTCTTTGACTGGTATACTAATTTCTTCTATTGTATTCTCTACACATGAGATTCTTTCTTCCATCTCTTATATTCTGTTGGTGATGCTTTTGACTATTTTTCCAGTTGTCTTTACTAGGTTTATTAGCTGAAGAATCCCTTCAGTTTTGTTTTTGTTATTGATTATATTTCTATTTTTACATTTTAAATAATTTTATTCATTTCTTTCACATGTTCTCTTGTGTTTTCCTGTATTCTTTCAAGGTATTTATTCACTTATTCTTTAAAGTCATCTATCATATGTATAAGGTTAGATTTAGGACCAATTTCTTGTGCTTTGGTTGTGATAGAATATCCATGGCATGCAGTAGTGGTATAGCTTTGCTCTGAAGGTACCATGTTGCCCTAGTTTTTGTTGTTTATGTTCTTAAAATGGAATTGGTTGTCCCTGATGTTCCTGGAATAGCAGGTATTGGAAAAGTGGGTCAATTCTGGATCTTCTCAGTGCTGTAAGCCTCAGATAGTCAGCCTTGAAATAGATGTTCTTGGAGTAGAAGCCTTGAATGTTTCTTGTGCAGTAGGCCTGGTGGAGGCCTATGGAGCTGTGGCTGAACAATGAAAATTTGGGGACAGCATGCAGCTAGCTCAGGGCAGTAGGGTGTGCCCCGAGAGTGTTGGCAAGCCCTAAACAGTACTTTAAACTATTTATCACTTTGAATAATTTTTAATCAATGCATTGGGTTGTAATGGGTTGCATTAATATTGGCTTGCTTAGATATTGAATGAAGCTCACTATAGCATTTTTTCACTCTTTTCATTATTGTTTACTATTCAGACTTTTATTTTTCTGGAAAAAAATAAGTTCATTAAATGTTTCTGGTTTTCCCCATAGAACTTATTTTTATGTTAATGTATATTCTCTCCCTTCTATTGTGCTTCTCACTGTATTCCTTCAAGTAATAATGGCTCTAACTGATCAATCCATAGTTCTTTTAAGTGTCATAATTGTTCAGTTTTTCTTGCTGTTTACAGATTGTATATATATTTTTAATTTTCTATTGTTTCATTTAAAATTGTATGTGTGTGTGCAACTCTCTGTCTCTCTCTCTCTGTCTCTCTCTCTCTCTCTCTCTCTCTCTCTCTCTCTCTCTCTCTCTCTCTCTCTCTCTCTCTCTCTCTCTCTCTCTCTCTCTCTGTGTGTGTGTGTGTGTTTAGTCCAACAAAGGCATTATTGACATGCTCAAGCAATAAGTATACATCACTCTATTTTGTTGAGCCAGTGCGTTTAATGGGCTTATGGATCTTGGGTCAGCATAATTTGAAAGATGGAATAATAACCTTAATACAATTTTGTCACTTCAAAATAAAATAAAAAAGAGATGATCATGGATGCCCATCTTGGGTTAAGAAAAAAGATATAGAAATAGATAGATAAATAGGTAGATAAATAAATATTTTTCTGGCAGGGTTTGTCCTTGTGTCATAAGCTGATTTGGGATATCGTTTGACTAAAACTACAGATGCTCCCAATCCCACCCAGGGAGTAAATTCTATATTTGATTTATCTATTAGCATTTATTCTTCAGTGTGGGCATCACTGAACTACATTTCTCTGTGGTAGCAGAGGATTTTTCAGATTTTCTGCTGCAAACACAACTTTGAGCAATTGTACAACACTGTGCCAAGACAAGGATCTCATTCCACCTTTTCCTCTTCAAAATGTCCGCAGTTGTGAATTTTATTCTTTGTAATACTCTGAGGGCAGGAAATTGATATGTTTGGGAGGGTACAGCTTCAATCTTTGGCAGGAACTGTGAATTTTTTCTGTGGTAGAAATGAGGCTAAATTATCACTGTTATGTCTCTTCTATTGATGATATCCATGTTCATACTTGCTTCTTCATGTGATATTTATTCCTTTACTTACCACTGGGAAATTCATACCTTTTCTTCTTCTCTTCTATTGGCACATAACTGTGATTCATTCACTTTCCCCTCAAACAGTAATGTTTTCTTGGTACTTATCAGGAAGTAAGCTTATTAACCTCCCATATACACTGATAGGATTTGCTTGTACATAAAACACTCGAGTTTTACTCTGATCTGAAGATAAGATACTTTGCTTTCTCTCTCAAAGCTTAAAACTTCTTTGTAGTTACAGAGAAAGACAAAATAAAGAGAAAATAACAACCCACTATTTTTTTAACCTGTTCTAATCTGGTCATACTTTTAGCACTGAAGTGTTCTCCACTCTCATTTTACCTGTGACGACCAAGTGGACACATACCAAAGAATCTGTAATTGGGTATAAGTACCATAGTGTGGATCTTCAGAAATTACAAGTTATTATTAAAGTCAGTCTTTAATAATTCATTAAAATTTGGTTGACTTTTTTCTTTTCTGCTTCTACACAAACTTCTCCTCCCTCTACACATTTTTTGTCTTGTCTCATGTTGAGTAGCCCTCATGCTCTCGCTAATTCTTCCTCTTTTTCATTTTATTTCACCACTCCCCTCAGCTTTCTGATAAAGTCAAAGATATTCTCTCCCTATCTTCTTGCCTGTCTCCGTCTGCTTGCCTGCCTGCCTGCCTGCCTGTCTGTCTATTTATATGGTTACTTATCATTTACTTATTGTTAAAATTATAATTACAGTAATGTTCTTTTTAGCTTTTATTTCATTCTAAGCAGCAGCAGAATTCTGTACAGTATTATTAAAAAAACAAGTTTATCAGTGACTGATATTTTTCTTCTCTCATGAAGCGTGCACACACACACAAATACATATATATATATATATGTATATATACAGTGTATGGATTAGAAATCAAGGTGATACCAACATCTATAGAAAGAACATTGAGAAATGAAAACAAAATAAAAATTGTTTAATATTTGAGATTTAGAATGTGTATCTCAAGAGTTACAAAGTATACTTATAGTGTTAAAATGCAGATTGACAGGTAAGTAAATTTGGTATATTCTATGATCAATACAATAATTTTTTAGCTTTATAAATAAAAATTAACTATTTTGTTAAATATAAATATATATGTATAAATATGCTTATTTAGAATATATATTACATATATGTGCACTATGATATGTATATATCAAATAAATAATATCCATTTTTATATATGTAAGAAAACTTTTTGTTGGTATTAAACTTTTTTCTTTGATTTTTTTTTTCAGAAAATAGATTTCTTCAAGGGCTGAACTGTTCATATTCAGTCACTGTGATTTAAGAGCTGCAGCAATGACTCCAAGAAAAACGTTGGCATCAGCTTCTGGTCCTGGGCTTCTGTTTGCAAAGCATGAGTATTCAGTGATGCTCTCACCTCCTAAGTTAGTGTTGGAAGAGGAAGAGCTGTGTTACAGCTGCACATTTGAGGGCTTCCCACTTGGCTCCACATATTCAATTCTCATTTCTTAGTAGTGCCCTACTGGTGATTAAACATTTTCATTTTCTCTTTTTGTGTTTTTTTGTTTGTTTGTTTTTCTTTTGGTTTCTTGATGCAAGGTTTCCTTGTGTAGCCCAGGCTGTCCTGGAACTCACTATAGGCCAGATGGCTTAGAACTCAGAGAGCCTCACGCCTCTGTCTCCATAGTGCTGGGATAAAAGATGTGCTCTACCATACCTGGTTAAAAGACCAAGCTTTTAGCACATAGTATTTGAAGGAAATGGACCCATATTCTAAACCATAGCAAAGTCCAAGGTGAGAAATGTAGACTCAGGGATTACTACAAACATTAAATTTTAAAACTTTGGGTAAAATGCCTCATTCTCATAACTATGATGTTATATCTAATTTGCCTTAGGTTTTTCTGTATGAAGTAAAAATTATTATGAAGCAGAAGTATTTTTAGATACAATAAGAAATAAAATTATACTCTATGACTTATTTTATATTTTCAAAATTTAAATTAATTCTAAGAGAACTAACTTAAAATTTAATGTTTCCCCCTGCATTTTCTTGGTCATAATAAGCAAACTAAAAATAGGTCAAGTTAAGTTTATACAGAGACTCATATATGGATTTATACTGCTGAGATTATTTCTATTGACAATGCTCAAAGACACCTTTGAAAACATCTTTGATTTTTCTTTAGATCAAACATATAGCATCTACCCTTGTGGTAAACCATGCAATGGTAAACAGATGAGATGATCTTGTTACTATACCACTTAAATACCTTGGGAATCTGGTTATTTTCTCATGAATTAAGATGATACTGTCATGTAACATGTATACTATTCCTCTGTTTTATTTAACATTCCAAGTCCGTATTTTAGTCCATGTTTATTCATTTATACATACCCTCAATCCAACACTTAAATTTACTTCAGTAATAGTGAGGAGCAAAAAAACGTATTATCAAATCCGAATAGATTATTTGTCTGCTGATGAAGAATTGAAGTTATAAGTTTTCAAAGTTTTATGACTAGCTTGTATTTAAAGTCATATATACATGAACCATAAGTGATTATTTAATAAGAACAGATTTTATTTATATACATAGATTTCCTAGTTATATGTATGTTTTAATATACAGTATTTTTAAAATTAAAATGTGTAATTCATATTTGAAGCATAGTTCACAAACAAAGTTCAAGTCCATATCTTAATGTGTCTAGACATATTTTTCTTTTAATAATTTAAACAGCTATTATGGGAAGATAATGGCATTTGATTTCCACTGTAGGAATTATAGTGATAATTAATAATGTCACTGACATTATGAATTCACTTTAACTTTGACTTTTTTGCCATACAACAGTAATCTGTCATATTATAGAAAAATGCTTTCCCTTCCATTAGAGTAAAGTTTCTTACTTTAACATATGTAATATATCTTCTTCTTTAAAAAAATTAAATAATTATAGTAGCCTTGTTTTTGAAGCTTTCAAATTTGTAGTACATATTTTAATTTTTAAAAGTCCTCATGTTCTAATTCCCTTTTAGCACAGGTTTGGTATATGGTTAATAAGAGACTTTTTGATATTTAATTCTTAACTGATCAAATAAGACAAGATAGAAATAAAACAAACAAATGAATCTCCTAATAGAACCAAGAATTCCTTGAAAACATGATTAAAACATTGAGGAAATCAAGTAGTGGAACCACAATTTAGTTAAATTATCAAAGTTATTTTATTGTAATTTTGTTAATACGAGTTAATAATGCTCTAGTAAACTTAGTATTTCAACATTTAAAATGTAAGCTGATTATATCAGCATCAGGCATGGCTGCCATCTTGTGGGGACAGGACAAAATGTAGTGAGGGGCCAATCTCAAAAGTGTCCCTGTTAGGTTACAGGTTACCATTTAACTTCCTTCAGTTAACTTATGCTTACCCATATTCCTTGTGAAACTGCTTGGACAGCAGGCATTGGAGATGAGGTAACTGGAAGACATCTACCAACATATACATTTATATAAATAAGTTCCTAAACTTAAAGCTTCAATATCATGGGTTCCTGGATGGTGAAAAAGATGTGAAATCAAAGACTCCATTTAAGTTACCTTTGGTTATAAACAAATTTGGGAAAACACTTGTGTTTAGCAATAAAATGGTTGCAGAATTTGTTTGAAACTCATATCTTATTGAGTTTAAAATATTCCAAGATAAGGCAGTCTTTCACATTTATAGAAAGCTTTGAAAAGGTTTAAATCACTTGAGAACTTAAATTAGAACGTCAGAAGAATAGGGAAAGAGATAAATATCATTCAATAATTTTTTGAAATGGTGTACAAATATTGACAAATACATTGCAAACAAGAAAGGAATCAACTTGAAAAAATTGACAAAGTACACCTAACACAAATGTATTCCATAAGAATTTTTTGAACTTATTAAACACCAGAAACTATGTTCTTTGAAGTTAAAGAAGTGGTTGAGCACCCACTTGGTAGCTTGCTTTTCAGAATCCACATAGATTCAAAATTACCCAGAACTTCAGTTCTAGGGAGAGTAGCTTTTAATCACTCAGATAGAATGCACAGAGTGCACATACATATATGCAGGCAAAACATTCAAACACACCACAATAAATGAATATAAAAAGCCAAAGTGTTTTCTAAGTTTACAGTTTTATAACAAATAGCAGTAAAAATTCTGGGACTGAATTTTTTAATCCTCATTTAGAAAGAAAAACAAGAAACTGAATAAATCAGGCTCTGAAATTCCATTAACACTGAATTTCCATGATCTGCTAAGTTAAAAAAAAATCATTTCCCTTGGGCTCCTTTCTCAAAGAAGATGCATCCTTTCACGTCTCTCCAGTTCACATTTATGTAAAACTTTAACTCCTTTTTCCCACAACTACTCATTGTTTGGCTATTGTTCTCTTTCATTTATTCATATATATCTGGTAGGGTTAAATTTACTTAGACTCTTTTAGGTGCCTACCCACATTTATCTCGCAAATGATATCATTATATATAACTACAAATAATTATCCAAACACATTTTGGTAGTGTTATTTGGAAAGCTAACCTTGCCTTAGATTTAAAATAAATACTTATGAATTTATTGATTTTTATGTTAAAACAAAACCCTTTGTATATTGGTTTATCACCAAAGCTTTTAAAATTTGATGAAAATGAGTGGATTCAGTGTTGTTTATAATAGAAAGAAGCTGACTTTACCAAGGTAGGCACTGGGATTCTTAGATGCTTTTCAAGTGAAAAATGAAAGCATGACTTTCTACATGAAGAATTCCCGTGGTCTTGCTTTCCTTCTACACAACATGCATTTGAACGAGCCCGCATGTGCCCTAACCCAGCAACATAAGTGAATACTTCTCTAAAATTCTGCTTTCTATTAAAAACAATTACTAATTACACTTCAGATCATGAATCTCACATTTCCTACAACTTCTCTAAGTCACCGATGTTGATTTCACAGTGATTCTTCCGGGAAGACACAGTCTTAGCTTGGAAAAACCATGAATTATTAATTATCATTCACTTTTATGTATTCCTCCAAAGTTAAGTGCCTGTTATAAAACTTTAGGGAATGAAGGCTGTCTTCATAAGAACTGAGGCAGAGGACAGGAGCCAAAGTGCATATTTCATTCCCATATGTGATGATTGATTCAAATGAAGCAGCATTTATGAAAGAGAAATCATCTTTGCAAAGTCTAAGACACACATGCTGTGTACTCACTTATAAGTGGATATTAGCCAGAAAATACAGGACAACGATGCTAAAATCCACAGACTCAAAGAAGCTAAGTAACAGGGAGGGCAAAGTCTACTTACAAAACATAGCAACGTTTAGCTTCCTGGTAGTTAGTGGTCTGCAATCCTAGCTATTTAGGTGGCCAGGATTGAGGGAACATAGGTTCAAAGCCAGCCTAGACAAATTTTTGACAATTTCTCAAAATAAAAGAATAAGAAAAACAATAAGCTAAAAATATAGTTATATGATAGAGACTTTTCTTAGCATATGTCTAATGTATACATGGTTTAATTCTCTGTAGATCAAATAATTAATAAATACAGTCAATAAATATGCTATTTTCACACTTGGTGCTTAACATCCATTATGTACATTGTAAATCATTGTTTCTAGGTAACTATCTAATGTATCTAATTTTCTAAAAAATATAGTTATACATTGTTTAAGTGTGGAAATTGATATTAATACAACGGCAAATAATTAGGCTTCACTGGGCAGAGAAATTTTCTTGGATACTGAAAAGGCAGCTGTCCCTAAATTGAAAATCATTAAGCTGATGCTATAACTTTAGTTTCATACTAATTTTCTTGCTTTATATTTGGAAAGCTTCAACCCATGTTTGAGTGACCTCTTTTAATTGACGGGGATTGATCATTTTATCTTGATGTGCTGTGAGATGTGTCACCTGAATTTCTTTAGATGCCTAAGTATTAGAATAGTGGTTCTGAACTATGATTATCTGTTAGAAGTACTTACCAAAAATGGGTAGGTTATAGATTAAATTCCAAGCTTTGGAGTTTTTTTATTTAATTATATACTCACAAGCCCTTTTCAAAGAAGCACAGGTGTTCTTGTTTAGTTCTTGTTACTTTGACACAAACTAGGTCCCTGGGAAGAGAGAACCTCAACTGAGAAAATGCCCTTGGCAGATTGGCCTGTAGAGCACATCTCTAGAGCATGTTCTTAATTTACGCTGACATGGAAACGCTCAACCCTCTGTCTAGGTTGCTACCCTAGGCAGGTAGGTGACTCTGGGTTGTTTAAGAGAGCAGACTCAGCTGTGAGGAGCAAACCAGTAAGCAGCACTATTCCACTGACTACAGGTTCTTGATTGAGTTACTGTCCTGGCCTTTCTCAAGGATACAGAGTGAAAGGACATGGAGTTGTAAGCCAAATAAACCTTCTTTTTCCATATAAGTTGATTTGGTTTAGTCAATGTTTTATCACAGAAACAGAATGTGCATTAAGTTACTAGATTATTCTATAGTGTATTTATAATAGAAGACTCCTAAATGGAGAATTTTGGAATAATGTCAATGTTTTATTTGTGGTACATTAAAAGGAGTTTCTAATAGATTATATGAACATGAGTGTATTTGGTTATTAGTTATCTCCAAGAACAGAACTTAATATGGTTAGGATGGGATGAAACTATTGTTTGAAGGTTTCACCTATCATTCTGATTCTAAGATGATATTGTTGTGTCCATCTTAAATGATGACTTTACAATTTCTCTTGATAGAATACACAGTGAGTCACTAGCTTTTAAAACCATAGTGCTGTGTGGACATACACCCATTTTAACAAATTCATTTTCTTTATCAACGTTTATGGAAGTGCGTCAGGATACTCTGAATAGGAGATGACATCAATAATAACATGAGTATCATCCATATTGAATTCTTGGTGGGGAAATGAACAGATGATGAAAAGAGATTGGGAAGTACAGTCAGTGATGGCTTCCTGGAAGTACTGGTTTGTTCTCGATTCAGAAGGATCTGAAATTCAACGACTGGGTTCTGCAATTGGCTATATCAAAAACATTGTGTGTAAATCCGAATCATCAGTGAAGACATCGGAGAACTCATTTTAAACTAGTGTTTCTCTTTGATTCCATGAAGACTGCAGTGAGAGCCTAGGAGACCGATGGGATTATTTCACACTCAAAGGTAGGGCAGTGTTTCATGAGTGACAGGTTTCAGCTCTGGAGGTGCTGAGGGGCTTGAGTGGATGATGACTTTCTACACTCTAGGAGGAACTGTTGATGTGAGCAGCAAAAGAACAAAACGTTTTCTGGAATGTCCAGAGATGGAATTTACAAAATGAAGGAGAGTTCGGACATTTCAGAAGTGACAATAGGCAGCTAAGTCAAACCATCACAATAGTAGACAAGGGGTCAGTGAGGAAACAGGAACAAAAGATCTTAGCAAGACTCACAATGAACTTGGGTTCTGATAGCCATCCCCCAAGTGACAAGATTCCCAGCTGACTACATTTGTAATTGAAACAGTGTCAGAGCTGTTAATACCTGACCTCAGTTACACACTTGGTTGAGTTAACAGAACCCCCTCCTGTAATAAAATGGAAGGATATAAACTAGTCATTAGAAGTCACCAGGAGCACGGAGGGATAAACCTTGCACAAAATCCCTTCTTTCTTGCCTTACAGTGAATCTGCAGGCTCCCTAAGAACAGCAATGAGCTTCCCTGTGGCACAGGTGATTAACTTAATGCAGTATTTTGATGACTGAGGCATTTTGTTTGTTTTGTTTTATTGTCTTTAATATTATTTGATATATTTTTATATGTCAAGATTGTTTGTTTTCTAACAGTATTTCAAAATTCTTTCTGTATTTTGATTGCCTTAAAAACACCAGAGACCTAAAAGAGGAAGAAAAAAAAAAAAAAAAGCAAACCACTGTTTAAAAGTAACTAGCACATTCTCAGCTTTTTATAACTTTATAATTGAAATCTCATTAAAAGCTTTCTAGGTCTTCTTTTCCCTAAGTGACTTGGTGTCCCTAATTTGTTCTTAGCCAATGTGACTAATTCCAGAGGAAGACTAGAAAAAAGTCCGGTACCTGTTGGGGGATAGCAAGGTTAAATAAGTGGGGTGGCTTTTTAGGTTGTTTTTTAACCTAGGGGGAAAAACACAACCCAAAAAAAAAAAAAAAAAAAAAAAAAAAAAAAAAAAAAAAAAAAAAAAAACCCGTCAAGGCAGGTGGGGGACTTCACTGCCTTCCTTCTCTTTGAGTCCTGCCTTTCTCAGTCCGGGTGAAGATTCCCAGGGAATTGAGAGCGCGGTTTTGTTTCTCCCTTGTATTGCAGATAGGGGGAGGAGGTGGTTATTAGAAGCTCTTCCTCTCTCGGTTCCCTTCTCCGCCTGACAGCACTGCTCTCTTGCGGACTCGCTTCTCCTAGGTGATCCATTTCTAGGCAACGTGGGGCTGCAGCGGAGCTTGCCAGGCTGCTGTTGGCTTTCCGCATCCCGCCAGGCGAGCGGCTCGGGAGCATCCTGCAGCCGCGGCTCCGCGCGCCGGCCTGGCCCGCTGCTCGCTCCCGCCGGACTCCCCCACCACCGCGCCCGCCGCGCCAGCTCCGGGGCCCGCCTCGCGCTGAAGGGGAGTCTAATCTGCATTACTAGCTGCTTTACCTTCAAGTTCACTTTTGCCACCCCTCCCGGAGCGGGCCTCCCCCTCCCCGCTGGAATCTGGCGACTCCGCTCGCATCTTCCTCGTTGCCGGTGGCACTGAGAGCTGGCCGCGAGGTGCCACGACCGCGCGCGGCCCGGGGTGGAGGGGCTTGGCAGCGGGGGAGGGCGCGGGCACATCCGGCGCGGGGGTGCCCAAGTTGCGGCGGAGCTGGGACCGGCCACCGCGGCCCCCGTGCTGCCAAGGCCACCGTCTGAGCTCCAGCCTCTCCCCCCGTCCGAGAGCAGCCAAGGCTGGATACATTTTTTAAAAGCCCAACTGCAAACAACTCTGGCAATGCCAAAATTCCCCTCCGAGTGACAGGGCTGGGGAGGAGGCTGCCTCTGGCTGTGCTAGCTCTCGGGTCGCCTGTGCCTCCTCAGCGACCAGGAAAGGTTGTACTCTGTCAAGAGGGATTTGGAAATTACGGGGAAAGCTGCTCTCAACTCTACCGTGACCTCAAACTCTGTGGACCGCTTAAGATAATATCTACATATTGGAAGCAAAGTCGTGGTCAAGAAGGATCGGCATCGGAGGATGGAAGTTTTCCCCTTGCTCTTGTTTCTGTCCTTCTGGTGGTCTCGAACCTGGGACCTGGCGACCGCCGATTCCATCATCCACATCGGTAAGACAGGGCTCCTGTGGCTTGTGGCGACTTTCCCTAGCGTTTCCTTGGCAGTAATCTCTGCTTCCCCACCCCCTCGAGCCTCTGGCTGCTGTCAGAGTGGCCTAGGATCTCGCTCCTCGGTGCCCGCGCTCTCTAAGGCTCAGCTTTCCTTAAGCTGTGGCTGAGCCTCGCGGCGCGGAGTGAGGCTGGGTGTGGAGTGCGGGCCAGGCACTAGAGGCTCACGCCGTCCTCCGCGCAAGAGTGTGGGGAGTGTGGAGACTCGGGTGTGGGGAGAAGGAAGTTTGATTGACTCTATCTTCTCGATTTTTCCCGGATGTACCTTTGAGCCATTAAAAAAAAAAAAAAAAAAAAATCATAGGGGGTAAGGCTGGCAGTGGCATCCGTGGGGGAGAGAGGCGGGCTGGGGCCGGGGGCGCTCCCCGCGGCTCGAACAGGTGGTTTTGCATGGTGTGCGGCCGAGTCCGCTGCGGTGAGAGGTGCGGACGCCCAAGCTCGCGGTCCTCTGCGGTTCCCGCGACACGGTGGCTGGAGAGAATGGCTAGGCACTCGCTCCCGGTCCGGGGCGTGGGAGACGCCAATGCTGGCGCAGGCCGCTGTGGTGCCCGGGCCAGACACGGCGGCCGCTGACAGCCATCTCCAGAGCTGCTCCTGGGCGAGCTCTGCGTCCCAGCTCCCCGAGGCCCCGCGGGTCGCCAGGCTCTTGGCCCCACCTATTGGCAAGCCGAGCGTCCGGGCTGCGTGGCGGGAGCGGCCGGGCTCGAATCATTATCATGCAGGGTGCCCGCAGCGAGGGCTCCAACTCTTCTCACTTGCTAATCCCTGAGAGCTGAGTGGAGACTGGCTTTTGCAGCCTTTTTTCAGCGTTAATGTGATGGTTTCCTTTTGGAAAGTCGCCTCCTGAGCAAGCAAGGTTCCTTTCCTGGGCTGCAGTGAGACTCCTCTGGGGGATTTATTTTTTCTTTTTGGGTACATGAGTTTTACCGGTACAAACGATTTCCTGTTCTGCAAATCCAGGCGACAGATGGGTCACAGCTTTTTTGCCCTTCCACCGTGGCGCGCGCGCGCGCGCGCGCACACACACACACACACACACACACACACTTCGCAGGTGAACCAGCTTCAGGTGGCAGTTACTTCCAAGCAAGGAGCTTCTGTCTGGTCTGTTTGTGCCTGTGGTGGACAGATCTTCAGCTTCAGGGGGCTCCCTCTTTTGGTATTATAGGCTATCTTTGTAAACATGTCTGCCATTCTCTATCATTTATATCAATGGGACTGCATGTCTCTGTGCAAGGGGTAATGAGGTCAGAATTCAGAAAGCTTTTCCCTTGTGCATTAAGAAAATGAAGCATTAGATAGCCGGCCTTCTGGATCCCGTTTTGCCTGGGGCATACAGTGCCTGTAGGTTCAGAACTTTTCAGGAAGAAATTATAGTCTCATCGAGGGTTTCAATAACGCTCTGATAAGAGTTTGCAAATGAACCAGTTTTTCGAAAAGACATGGCCTGAATTTATGTCCAGTTGTGACTAGAGCAGGACCGTGGGGTGGGATCGTTATGCCTTTCTTTATATTCATTTGATGATTGGGGGTTTCTCACTCATGTTTGCCATTCCCCCCGGGGGTGCTTGTGGATGTGTTTGTTTTATTGCTGATTGTGTGCTCTACATGTTAAGTGAATAATTTAATTTACAAACACGTATATATGTATATATCTTGGTATTCCTTACGAGAGGAATACTATTTTACAGGGCACTCTAGGCATTTGATTCAGAACAGAAAACAACTATCATATGTTGCCAACTGTGGTCTCTTTAAGTAATGGGACTTCCTTGTTTATAACTAGATTCTTAAAAAGTAAATGTACAGCAGTTACACAGAAATCTAGCTGTATGCATCAACAGTGTATAGCCAACTAAAAGAAATACCTTTCTCAATTAATCTGGCTTGAATAAAGTTACAGCATTAGACAAGGAATTGGCTTCTTTTATACATTAACTAATATTTCAGTGGAGCTAACAGGTTTTTAAAAGCTTCATACCTCTTATAATGTACTGAAAATTGGCTATGTGGTATGTACCTCAGAGGTTAAATGCCCCCTTTCCTGAATATTTAGCAAAAATATGATACATTCAAAACTGGAACATCTGTATTAGACTTGTATGGCAGCAGTTAACATGCACTGGGTCAGCTTCCTTACTTGGTTCCTGAGGAAAAGGTTTGTGTGTGTGTGTGTGTGTGTGTGTGTGTGTGTGTTTACTTTGATCATATGAGAAATATCAACATGGGGAATGCATTAGCTCTGTACTAAAGGACTGAAAATGACCCCATTGGGCAGGCATATTTCACGTAAGAGATATAAAGAGATATGCAGAACTGAAAGTGGTTGTAATAGCTAGTTCAGGCATACAGGAAAGATAAAAAGTCAGTTATTGCTCTAGTAAGTTCTTTAAATATTGGATATTTTTGATATTGAACCACGGTATGTATATGAAATTCTCGCCTCTGCTTTACTTCATGTAGGTAGCTTAATAGAGACAATTGCATATTGTTTTAATATTTTGTCAAGTAAATTAGATTACTATGATGGTGACATACATTTTAATGTTTAAATCACAATATTTAGATGAAATATATTTTCTACTCAAAATACATAATATTATAATTGCTCAAAATTTCTGGTAATCATATTTTAGAGACATTTATTAATTGCATATATTTATTTGCTAAATACACATGCACATATATACATAGCACTTCATGTTGGGTCACCTCCCTTGCCCTGGTGAAAGAAAGGTCTTTGACATATAAAAACTATGCAAGTTTGAATTATGCTTCTACTTTGGGCCTGTGCATTGATTGAGTAATTTCATCAGACCCACATTACTTGATTGCTTGGAAGTTTCCTAACGATCTGCATGCTGTAGGAAGAACCAAAACATCGTGAGTGGAATGGCAATGATACCGTGTTTTATGAGGCTATTCAGAAGTCGCGCTGATTTATGTAGCTAGAAAGCTCCCAAGTCTTTGAGATTAGCCACGCTGACTGCGATTCTCCTCATACATCAGTCGTCCCACACTCTGTACTCCCTCAACACAACAGGAGTGTAGACTGTGCTGCTTTAATTAAGCAGGGATTAGGTGGCATTTCCAGTCAACTGCACAGTTTGTGTTTTCCTTCGTATCTAATATGGAAGAGCTCACGTTTTAACAGCTTGCTATATGCTCATTTCTTTATCTAGTTCCTGTGCTCAGAGCAGGCTGTAAGTCAGCTATCCCCAGTCACATATCTCCATAAGGAAATGTGCAAGGACTGTACTCATTCATATATTACACACATCACTGGCAAATTTAGGCTGTAATCAGTTTTAGTAAAATGCCTTATGTCAACAAGGAGTAGAAAAGAACCATTTATTCATTTCTTTCACAAGCAGATGATGCTTCATTCTCCAAGATTATAATGATCAGCCTGTCGTTATGAGAAGATGAGACAGTTCATAGCATGTTCTCATCACGAGAATGTTCAAGGTATACAATAGAGCTGGCTTTGACTGACGTGTTCCGCACATGATAAACAACACAAGACAGGAAACTGGATGTTAGTAAATATGATTACAACACATTCCCAGAAGACATGGGATAACTACATATTTTATAACTAAATTGTTTTTGCCAAAATAGTTCTTTTCTTCGCATGATTTTTATTGAATAGCCAGCGACCTCAAACCGTCATGAGGAACTCATTGCTTCATATAGTCCAAATTGATTTTTTCTCCTTGCAGCTTTTAGTTCTCTATGTTATACATAAATAAAATAAACTTACAAAAAGTATCAAGACATGTACTTTACTGTTGTTCTCTTCTTGTGTGATTAATACAGTTCTTTGAAGTGCAATTCTGATGTGAATTAAATTAGACAATGTTGTTATTAATCAAAGATACCAACCATGACATGACTAATAAACATTCTAACAAGGACCTTTGCTGTCTACTGCAGATGAAATATATATCCACTAAATATCTCCTATAAATGTTCATTCAAATATGAATAAAAATCAAAGTGATTAACATTTGACTTTTCTAAAAATAGATAGTAATTGGAATTGTTAGACGCAATGGAAGATGAATGTCATTCAATTTTGACCTCTATGGCTTATTTTGTCATACTATAAATTTAACTTAATAGGACATTATGATTTCAAAACCCCCTTATCCACACAGAATTGTTTCTTCTTTCACCTGTTTATATATTTATAAATGACAAATTCCCATTTCTATTGCATCCCCAGATTATTTCTATTTTAGACAGCATATTACTAACAACATGTGGTATTGCTGAATACCTAATATTTATTGGAAATATATTTTAAGCTTATGGGGATACTTTTAATATTAGGTGTCTGCATTTTGAGCTGTTCCCTTGTACTCTACATGAAAAAATATGAAATATTTTTCAAATTATCAGAGAAGTAGGCCACTTAATTACTTTTGTAATACTGGAAGATCAGTTATCTTATCTTTTAAGCAGAACAAACATATATTAATTTTGTTTCCTTTTTATATATGTGTGACTCTAGAACATATCAATACCTTCTCCTTCCTAATGAGGTTACATTTAATAAATTCCCTAATGTATATTTTAAATGAATTTAAAATCAAACAAGGGCATTTTCTTAAATGAATATTATGGTAAGAAAGAACTAGGATCGAAGACAGGCTACCACACAATGAGTAGTGTCGGTGCAAGCAGACCTTGGTCTATTTGCCACTTGTCAGCTCTTATTGGAGTGGCTCTTACCTCTGGGAATGCTATGGCTACAAGTGATATTTGTGAGGAAATGCGTTTAAACAAAACTGTGAAAGATACTTATGTATCTACAAATATAGATACAACTGAATAGGATATATACATCATTCATGGTCATTCATAGTTTCACATTAATATGATGTTTCATGTGAGTCCTATGCAGGCATACCACCAACACAAACACCCCTAGTAAGACCACTGACTTATTTGGTCTTTTGAGCTAAAGTGTATCTCCCTGATAAATTTCTTGTTTTCTTTATTTGTTGATATAATCTCCCTTGTACTAAAATTATGCTCTGTATAATGAAAGATGTAAGTCAATTTCAAAACAATAAATTAACTCAAACATTTAGTTACATATTTATAGAAAATGTGACCTAAGGTAAATGAAAATTTTTTCTTACTCTTTTATTCTTTGTCCAATGTCAATATTAATAAATAATTTATTATAGGTAATAATGCAATATAAATGTCCAATGTAAAATTAAGTAATCAGATAGACATATTATGTGTATTAAGGTAATTCTAAGAAGCTTACTCTGAATATTTATGGGTTATAGTCATTTAAAATTGTGAATTTTAGCTTTTCATTATAGATACAAATTTCAGATGAATGTTAAAAGCAGATGAATTTAAGATATAATAAATACTCTGGAATTACATACAAAATACCATGTTTCTTGAGTAATATTGAACATTTCTTTAATACTTTGAGTATTTTATAAACTCTAAACTTAAGCACATTTAAGCTCTAAAATTGTGAGCAAACAGCAAATTATATTTTTAAAGAATGTCAAAAATAAATAGGAAGAGACAGAATCACATATGATACAAAGAGTTATAATTCATAGCAAGTTTTAGGATGAACTTAAAAAAGTTTAAACCTGTTGTTAGCCACAGTCCGTCTTAAACTCATGACCTATTACTCTATAATTATTTTTCTTCATGTGTGTATGTGTGTGTGTGTGTATACTTCTGAGTTCATTCAGTTTTTGCTCATACCTACAAACCACAATAATAACATAGCCTATATATTTTTTTGGTAACCAACAGCTACGAAATTGAACTTAAGGCCTGCTCAGTGTGAGGAAATTCATACCTAGCATTGTAAACCTAGCTAAGTAACCATGGCTGATAAGACCATGAACCTACTAAATCCCCAAATCAATATATTCGCCAACTGCCTTCCAAGTGACTCTATAGAGTCACGGAATTAAAATATTAACCAAGCTTTGCTTTTTTATTTGTGAATTTTTCTTTTTTTTTTTCTTTCTTTTTTTTTTTTTTCTTCTTTTTGGTTTTTTGAGATAGGGTTTCTCTGTGTAGTCCTGGCTGTCCTGGAACTCACTCTGTAGACCAGGCTGGCCTCGAACTCAGAAATCCGCCCACCTCTGCCTCCCAAATGCTGGGATTAAAGGCGTGTGCCACCACCGCCTGGCTTATTTGTGAACTTTTCAAATTCATTGGAACACTACTAAAAAAATGGATATATCCTAGCATCGTATAAACACTACTTAGTTAACTGGGAGACTGACCAGTGAAACAATACTCTATTTTTGGTGGGATGGCATGGTAATTACTGTCAGGAAAGAGAATATTTTCAAAGCCTTGTGGCCATGTCGATATCTGGTGAAGTGCTTTAGGCAGAGATCATTACAAGGACAATGACTGTGAGACAAGACACTAGGAGCTAGTTTAATTCATAAAGGGACATTTTGAAAGCCACTTTAAGTATACATTAATGAGCAAAGTGAGAAGTAGAAGGGAATAAAATCTGACCTACACGTGGAACAAATCCAAGAGAGGTTTGTGTTTTATGGTAAGGTTCTAAGGTTTTTATAACCTTCTTTGGTTGTATGGACCAGCAGGAGTAGGTCGGTAGTTTGTTCCTGTCACTTGAGTTCAATTGGTAGCTGAAGGAGAATAGCTGTCATTAGACAGTGTATATAAGATAGATAAGAGAAGCAGTCTCAGGCTTGGGACAAATGGGGAAAATTCAGGGGAGCAGAGAGGCTCACAAAGCCTTTTGTATGGCCAAGAAGCTGAAGAGTGCTGTTGTGAATGAAAAATTGCAAAGTAGGGAAAGTGGGCAATTGTCAGATAGGGTTCCAAGTAGAGTACATAAAATTTTGTATTTATGTTGGACTTCAAGTTTAAGACTATAATTTATTTTGATTTTATGTGTCTATACATTATAGGAAAATGTAGAACCTGTAATTGTATTTGGCCTTTAATCAGTGGGGAGGGAAAGTGAGTGAGTTAGAGGAGCTCTGAGACAAGATCCTCATAGAAAGGAGTGGTGGAGGGTGGGGGAGACAGGTAAGTTAACCATGAGACACAATGGAAGCCAGCATCAAGTAATATTATAGAAGAAAAAAACAACAACAATATTTCTTGGAAAGGAATTAAGATGCTGTCATGTTGCATATATAAAAAATGATTTAGGAATATTTCATGACACACATGAACTTGTAGAAAACTGTGTTCGGTGAAAAGAGAATTATAAAACATAGGCTGGCAACACTTAAATGAATGCACTGAAACCTGAGGGTTCTAGGAGTCTTAAGACAAGAAAGCAGGGAGGCGTAGCAAGAGACAATGGGAGACTGGGGGAGGATTGCTTTTGAAATGTGTTAGTGTTTATGCATAGGGATATTCATAAAGAGATTTCACTAAGAAGAATTCTAAGAGAGTTATAGAATTTAAGAATGATCTATCTTATTTTTTCTCCAAATCGATTTGCTTCCTGGAGTTTAGGTTTGAATAGTACAACTATTCTTTTGATTTTTTTTTTTTTTAATTACAGTAATAGATCAAGAGGTACTGGGTCAAAATGATTGGAAATGCCCCTAGTAAGAAACTTTCCTGTGCTCTAAAACATTGTTTATTATTCTGCTTATTTGTTCCATTTACTTTTCCAGATCACTATTAATATTTACTTGAGATTTCTTAACTGAAATTAGGAGTCCGTGACAGTTTAAACAGCAGTGATATGTGTTACAAATAGAATCAATATTTACTCTGACACATTATTAGTTATTATGAATATGTAATATTCTAACTAATGATAATAAAATAGAATGCTATTCTTGCTATAATAGACACATTCGAACTGATCAGAAACTTTTCAAATAAGTTCTGACATGCATTTGATTTGTTTAAAATCACTTGGGGACATTTCATTCAGCAAAGAGAATATCATTATTGTGTAGGGCAACATTTTTCATTGCAATAGGGAAATTCATGTTATGTTAATTTCCAGTGACATATTTAAACATCTCCTTTTATGGACATTTCACTTCTATTTGTGCTATACCACAGCTGACAGCTTTTCAGTCACAGGTGAAAATGAGGAGAGGAAATGTTCTACATTTTCTAAGCTTAGAAATCTTTTGAAAATTAATCTTAATGCGTTAGTAAGTCTATTAATAAACCAACAAGTTGTGCTTATCACATTAGTGTTTGGCTTCAGATAATATCTCTATTGAAATAGAACTTATGCTGTTTTTCTTTTGTTTGTTTGTTTTGTTTTCCCGTGTTTATCGGGAATTGTGTGTCCCGTGGATATTCTTACTTGTCCACATATAAGAATTGATGTGTAAACAGAAGATCCATGAAAAGAAGAAAGATCAAAGTCTGAGATTTGATGTCAGAAGTAACAGGCAAAAAAAGACAACTGTGTTCTTAGGAACATTTTATTAGAATACAGAATATCAAAACGTATTTGTAACCTAGTAGTCCATGACTTCTTGGGCTAGTGAAGTGCAGTCACTTCACAGAATTTTGAACAAGATTTACATGTAAACTTAGTTGGAATGGGTACCTAAAATCGATGAAGTACTTAATCTAGTCACTATCAACATCATTAAATTGTCATATGCCATTGGCAGTACATTTCAGATTGACAGATCATTCTTAAAAGCCAAGACACAGGTAATATTATAGGAGCTAAAGAGACACTGAATCCCTGTGGGTGTCTTGTTGCACGTAGTTTAAGGTGAACTAAATCCAGGATTGGTTCATTTGCAGAAAATCCCCAGCAATTTGTCAGCATACAAAATTGTATGAATGGTGCTATCAATCACAGTGTAGCAAGTCAGTTGCTTCTTGGATAAAATAACAAGCACATGGCAAGTTGCTTTTGGAGATAAACTGGTAACTCTCAGCATGGACCAAAGTAAGTGAAGCATGCACAAAACTGTTGTATTATTTTTTTGAACAAGATTACAAGACTACTTTTTAATCTTGGAACCTTTTTTTTTTTTTTTTTTTTTTTGTATATCTCATGACCAGACTTAACTGTCACTGCTCTCCTGTTATCTGCTGCTATACAGGTTGAATTTCAAATACTATTTTAAAGATGTGTCCTGATTGCTCAAATAGAAAAGTTATGATCTATATTCTCATGCTACATTTGCAGTAAAACCATTAAATAACTTAAGAATTTACCATAGGACCTTTAGCAGTCAGGCTTAGCAAATGTTAATTTTGACATATGATACCTAAATGTTTAGGCTTTAATGTCTCATGTCATCATCTAGGTGGTTTGTGCCTCTCATTCTTGAAGAAATTCTTATAGAGGCAGCTATCTGCCTCTTTAGAAAAGAGTTTCATATTAGGAAGGTGAAGTAAGAGCAATTTAGGTCTCACAGTTGGATGACCGCGGTCCACCATAGCAAAAGAAGACGTGGTAACCCTGTAAGTGTCCTGGTGACAGAATCCTGACAGCGCCATAATCCAAATGTATTTTTCAGACAAAAGTAGCTTATAAATAGCATAAGAAATTTATCCTTTTATATATAGTCTTCATTTGTAATAGAAGTCTCTGTACTCAGCTTTCTGATGATTAATCCTTCACCTTACTATAGCTATTGGCTGCAAAATAAATTATAACCACGTCAAAGCCAGATCCAATACAACCTTTTCTTTGCTTCCTTTTCTTTGTTTACACCATAGATGTCAGTAGTGGTGTTATTAAATCAAAAAAACAGGGCAGAAGAGTTAGATATCCAGTGGTTATAGAATGAATAAAAACATTGGGATCTTGCTCAAATTAAATGTCATATGTCGGACTGTGTGTATATATATATATATATATATATATATATATATATATACATACATATACATAAATTGTAGTTTATTATTTCTTATTTTGAAGTTAATAGTTACTATTGCATATTACAATGATTCAGAAGTTAGTCATACAACTGATACGTACTTTTGTCTTTACTCCATGAAAGGAAGGAGGGAGATTACCTCACAGCTGAATAAAATATTACTTCTTTATAGTAGCCAAGATATCTCAGAAGGAAACATAAATAGTAACCTTCAGCCATGAAACTGACATTGAGACATGAGCAAACACTGAAATGGATAGAATCAAACAATAAAAAGTAGCTTTTTTTCTCCAAAAAAGTTTTGTTGTTGTTAATAAACAGTTAATAAATAGCAAACAGCTTTGATTGTTTTCTATTTCCTCTCCACCCTTCAGTGGCAATGCAAATGAGCCACAGAATAGCCAGAAGCCACCAAGAGGGAGCAGAGGATGTTAGACAGTCTGTAAAACGGAAAGTCAGCCCCTGAGTGCTCCTAGGCACAAGCTTGCTGGGAAGAAGCGGCTTTATTTCCCCCAACTATTGCCCAACCATGAAGACAGAATTTGTTTTTGACTATTGATTGTGACTGAAACTTCCAGACCACCAAAGAGGAATTCTCTGTACAACAAAGACTGGAAGCAGATCAAAAGTATGACTATTTGGAAGATATTTTTCCTGGGGTACTGCTGATGACAATGATGGCCTTGTGATTAGCTCACTTTCCAGTATCATAACTCTGACTCTGGTGGCTTTTTAAAAGGAAAAATATAGATTTCATCTACATTTTAAAGGCAGTTAGGTAATTTATAAATTATTATAAACTATGTTGGACTGATACTTCTGTAAATCTCCACTGTGTAATGAGCTCTCCAATGTGTATTCCCACTTGACTCCCATGTTCTAGAAGACCATGAAGAAGAGTTGAACACCAGCACTTAAGAAGGAGTTGTGAAATATATGTCAATAGTAGAAGGAAAACCTAATTCATGGTGAATGAGAAAAAAGAGCGTCGTGGAAGATATGGTAGTCAAGGAGAAGTACATGGCTTCATTAAGGATACTCTTTTCTCGTTATTCTGACTTGAGGTCCCAGGAGATGGTCCAGGACGGCTAAGAACTCACTATCCTCCTGCTCTCGCCTCCTACAAAGTCTAGGGTTACACTGTGCGCCATTGCACCCAGTTTTGATGACTTTCTAAGTTGGTTGTAGACTTTACTTTTACATTCTAGGCAAATATTGTGAGTAATGATTTCTCTCTTAAGGTCTCTTCTTTCACAGAAACTACCATTTCAGCATGCTGCCACTGTATAAGAGAATGTTTGACTCAGTTTTTGGCCTCTTTTGGAAGATACATGCTTATAGTTTGTCAGGATCACCTATTGACAAATTCAGACATGATACTATCTAGAATATTCAATCAACAAAATCAAGGTTGTCTTTTATTTGTTTCTGTGTATTTATTTATTTATTTATTTACTGTAGATGGCCACAGCTATGTGCAATTGTTACTTTTCACATTTGTATTTTCTTAGATGTTTGTGTGAAATGGAAATCAGAATGGCACATATAAAGAAAATGACTGTATAGCTCCATAAGAGATGTAATTTGAACCTCTTAATTTTTTTTAATACTTTTAAATGAATATTTTAAAATCTAAAATACAATATACACTTTGGGAGATAATATGTTACCATGTAGCCCAGTGTGCCCTATATTTAGCTTTAGATTCCTGAGTAGTTGAAATAACAGCATATACCACTGTTACCTGACTTAATATATGATACCTCATTGATAATATACTAACATTATCACTTACTTGCTAACCCTTTGTTAAAAATTACATATAAGTTGTGTTATTATTGGTAATTAACAAGCTTAAAGTTTGACTTTTTCCATTTTCATAAATGTTGTTTTGGCTCATAACACTTGATAATGAAGCTAATATACACAGTTGATAATGCTAAAATTTTAAAATTTTAACGTGAACTTCATGATATTTCCAGACTGAGTTTTAAAATAGAATAGTTCATTGTAAATCATTCAAAAGAAAGAGAAAGAAAGGGCTTGGCCCAATTACTCAAGAGACAAGCAGGTCAGTCAGGCTGTAGAGTCAAGATTAGCAAGGCCGCAGTCCAGGTCAGCTACTAAAGCTGAAAGATGGATGGAGCATCTGGAAATGAGCCCGTGATATATTGCTTACCTTCTTATTTCTTTGCCTTTTACATTATATGTCTGTTGCTTCTCTGTCTAGTCAATGCATAAGAAATAATACTAGCCTGTAAGGACAGCCGTGTTAGGAATGTCAGATGAAAGATTCCTTACTGTTTCAGTTTTTCAGTACTATCAAAGTACCCAGACAACCACTGATGCTTGTGAGTATTCCACTAACGCTTAGAAGCCTCTGTCTGAGTCCACAGCCCTGTGTTCTTAATTATAAATGAGAGCACTAACAAAGGCTCCCATCTTGGCTGGCACATTTTGAGAGTTTAAAACCACTGTGCCTTTAGGTGTGCTCATTGAACTTTAAAATGTGTTTTAATAGGACATGAGATATTAGAGTGCTCCCCATGTTTTGTCTCTGCAAGTATCCAGGTTAAAGCTTTTGTGGCAGATATTTATGCTAGTTCTCTCTCTCTCCCTCCCCCTCTCTCTTTGCATAGTTTATTCAAGTTATAGCTATACCCTCAAATGATGATAAGTTTTTATCATATTGAAAGAAAAGCTCTGGCATTTTTGTTATCTTATTTTGTAAAGCAAATCTTAGGATAAATGAAAAGCTGGTCCTTACTGTCCTGGGGAGCATGGATGGTCTGGAGGCTCTGTCCCTGTCCCTAGAGTTAGGAAGTAGAAAAAAAAAAAAAAAAAAAAAAACAGAATCAGGAAGTAATTCCACTTGGAAGAACATGGAGTTAGAGTGGGAGATGTGACAGGAGAAGAAATCGGAAGTTCAGCAGATCCCAGAGGGATGTGGTAAATACATGGAATAATGTAAAGACATTGGCAACTATACATGTAAATGCAAATAATTTGTGCAGGGAATGTGCACAGAAACTCAACATTACTGTCCAGTGCATGCTTGAGTTACAGGCCAGCTGTTGTCATTTATAGAATTCATTCTTGAACTCAACATGCACTTGACATAGCTGTGAACCGATATATCCTAGAGAATAGCATTCTAGCCATTCTTTTTTCTGCTTCAGCTGTAGAAAGAAGCCTATTCTGCACAGTGGTTCAACCTATTTTAACTGGAAAATAGTTTCTACTCTTCCACCATTATCTAAAATATATTTGTAACAGTATTATTTCCTATTTAAAACTATTTAAAGCATTTTGCTATGTATAGTTAGAAGACAGCACATCTACAGTTGCTCTGATATAAACCAATATTTAAGAATTATTTATTCTAAATAACAGTACTCAACTTTTATAGTTTTAATTTACACTTATTTCTAAATCAAAGAAGAGTATCAATATTAAGAGAATTCTGTTATTTTATTTGACTTAAGTTTATAATTAACACAAACTTTAAAGCATAATGTTCTTTGACAGAATCTCCTGTCACTAGAGGTATAATTGGAAAGACATTCACTTAAACTTCCTTGACTTTATATGTATTATGTCATTTGGCAACTGTATTTCACTTTTATGAGTTAGTAGATTAAATAGAGACACAGAATATTTCCATAGCTTTTTGTACACTTTGGTTACATACTATATTGTGATAAAATTAGTTCTCAGAAGGGAATGTTTAACTCCAAGTATGGAGAGGCACCTGAAATGCAACAAAGTCTACTTAGAAGAGTAATACAAGACCTGGTGGGGAGCCAGGCCTTCTTTCTTCCATATTCCACAGATGACTTTGCCTTCATAATGAATGGTCACTACTGAGTTATGTGAACAGTCAGGGGATAATTTTCTGCCTTTGGGAAAACTCCAGCTGAACTGAGGGAGGAGTGCAGATACGTCAGTCTTCTTTTTTTTTTTTTTTTTTTTTTTTTTGAGTCTTTGTAACTTGTTTTAATACTGCGTATAGTTAATACTTGGTACAGTGAAGCCATTTAGGCATGTCTGTCAATATTGGTGATTGTTCTATTCTAGCCTGGGTCCCTAGCTTTCTAGTTAATTCTAGAATTTAAATGAGTGGAGACTATCTAAGGGATAGATTTAGTCAGTTAAAACCCAAAAAGATTGCAAATTTTCAGAACTATAATATGGTATTTTATTTCTTTAGCAGAGTTACATAGTGTAGCAAGAACAAACAAAACATAGCTCTTTCATAATGATTTAACTCAAGGTTTAATGTTTGTTTGTTTTTTAATTACTTAGAGGTGTTTTTACTTTCCAGCATTCACAGAAAATATATATAAAATATATATAAGTTATATCTGACTACTATATATGTGTGTGTATGTACATGTGTACACATGTATATACATACTTGCATGTCTTTATGTGTGTGCATGTTATGTGTGTATCTATAAGAAAGTAGTATATGGATGTAGAATTTTCAGCTCTGTGCAGCCATTTTCTGGGTATGATACTGGACTCAGCTCTTAGCAGAACTGATTAAACACTGGAAGTCACATCAGTTGTATTCTTATCTCACATGCCATACACAGAAGACACACAACATAGGAAGTAAACTGTCACAAAGAAAGAGAAATATAAGTAAAATTAGAGACTTAAATTTAACCTGGAGTCCTAAAAGGAGAAGACATTAAATATTAAGGCATTGTGCCTATAGTTGGGTATTTAAAAATATCTCTTACAAAATTCTATCTTACAGTACCAGTTACTGGAAATTAGAAGATAAGCTTAGTCACTTAAGTTTTGTAACTTCATATTAAATTTTGTTATAGAGTTATGTATAACTATCATTTTCAATGCTTTTAAGTTAATATTTCTATAGTTACCATGGTATATAATTTGCACAAATTGTAAACACTTTAGCTTTTCAATTTCAAGTAAGACTACTAAGTGATTAGATCAACCAAGTTCAAGTACTGGGTTTTGCCTTGTGAGTTAGCCTATGGTAACTTTCTTCAACCTCATATCCTACATTCTTAACCTGACTTCTGTAAACAATGTTTTCAATGTTTTGTTTCTTCCAATTCTCCATCTGTCTTGTGCTACCTGACTTTCCAAAGGTAGCCATCAATTTGAGGACATGCCCTTTTTTTTTCTTTTTTTTTCTTTTTTTATTGAATATTTTATTTACATTTCAGATGCCATCCCCTTTCTTCATTTCCCCTCACTAGAAAACCCCTACCCCATTCCCCCTTTTCCTTTTTGCTTTTATACAATTTTTAAAAAATGTTAATCAAAGGCTTTATAAATTTTGTAATGCTCAATCAGAAGTGTAACCCAATACCCAACCTAGATATATCAACTATCTTTGACTGGTGGAGACATGTGAGCATCTGCCTCCATGTCCTCCCCCCTCTCTTTCTCTCTCTCATCACCTAGCTTCTCCTCTCCTTCTTCTTCTCCTCTCCTTGCTCCTTCTCTTCCTCTCAGTATTCCTCCCACCTTAGCTATTTCTACATATCAACCTTCCTGCTAAAATAAAACTTTTCTCTCAAAATACAGTTAGAGCATAATTATGCCTATTTGTACCAGTGAGGTACAAGATAGTCCTAATACCCAGTCCATATAGTGACCAAAGGGACCATAGCTTTCCCCTTCCTTCCTTGTGATTTGCAGGTTTGTACAGGCAGTAAAACTCAGGGTACTTCCCCTGCCAATTTGATGATGGTAAACTCTCATAGATGATGCCTTAAAAATTACTGTGGTCTAGGGCATAACTGGGCTATGAGCCAACTGGGTGAGTAAATGTATCTATGTTGGATGATTTGACTTATCTGTGATGCATAATTTTTGAAAAATAATTATATTCACATCATCAAAGTGATATTATTATATGTTATAGACCATAATGTAAAAGAACTCCAGTTATATAATATGATTTTTTTTGATCCAGCATCCACTTCACCTGCATCCTACTACATTTATGTAGACATTGTAATGGATTTCCTTGACCCTGATTAAGATAACTTTGTAGGTAGATAACTCACCTTTTGGAGGAATGCTCCTACAACCTGTGGGGCTGACAACTTTCATCAGTGTTGAGCATCCAGTACAGGCTATTCTAGAGTGAACCCTTCACCCCTTTATACAGACCCAAGCCCTGTTTCTCAGTGTATATACCCACCTTTCCTCTCGACAATCTCTCTCTGTTCTAGTCCACTGTTCAGAAACATATTGGAGCAACTCTTCTGGTATGGATTGGCATTCACTACATTTTTCATCAAAATATGTTATTTTTGGTATATCTTGCTTGTGGGAATATTTTAAATCAATATTTGAAGCTAGTTCTGTCTTGTAATGCTTCTATTTGAGAGGGTTGTATATACTTTTCTCTCAATATAATATTCTATGCCCTTAGGCTTGGAATTGCATTCACCCCTAGTAATAAAATCAGTTGGTCCATATCCATTTTCACACTGATAACAAGTCCACATCAGTACAGGAAATCATAAAGTAAGAAATTGACAGATACCAATTAAATGAGATTTTTAAAATTACAATGCAAACCTGTATATCCTTGTGGGTATGTATTTATCACCGCATTTATCATAAGTTTTAATTGTCAATCTAGTAATAGGGTCGCAGTATAAAGCCTTTGTTTTCACATACAGCATATAAATATAACTATTTATCATCAAGAAAAAAGAAAGGGACATAAGGTGACAGAAACAAACATGAAAATGGAGAAAGTTCCTGGCAGTAATTAAGCCTCCTGCCAATGATAGCCTTCCTTCCCTATTCCTTTGACGTCCTCCAAATTACTTAAGTGCACTCGGTTTTATTTAAATAATTGCACACTTTGTTTCTGACTGTTTGTGAACATTTGCCAAGTATCCTGAGGCTAGATTTAATTGATTTTTGTAATTATGTCAAGTGAAGAGGAAAACTATTAATATATGGTTAAGTCATATGCTCATTTTCAATCTCAAACAGATTTGATGTTTGTTTCATATGTCAGAATGTGTCTCTAACAACTCTATGGATTCAGTTTTGTAACTCATTTTTTAGAACTGTCATAAAATATAACTTTGTATTTACTTATAAATTAATAATATTTTTGCATCCTGACTCTTTCAAAGATATAATTCATGATTAACTTAAGCTTGATTTCAAAGCTATGCAACTTAATAGTTTTATATTTTTATAGTAACAATCTCCCAAGTCATTGTTTTCTAACTTTAATGTTCATTATTAAACTAATCAATTACATGATTTTCTCTATTTCAAAATTATCACCTACATACTACAGTATTTTTTGTTTCAAATGTCTTTTGAATACTGTACTTAAATACTTATTTCTCCTTTCTTAAATTCACATAAAAAATCTGCAAAAGAGATGTATGTTTTCATTTATAACCTAGAACAGGAGGGAAGCCGCAGTTATTCTGTAAGCATTTTATTCCCTTGAAAGCTGTATGCATACTAGTGCTGATTTACAAATTTTTCCTTTAAAAAAAAACACTCTAGCTAGACTTGTTTTCCTGAATTAAGCCATTATTGTGGTTTTAATCAGAGTGCTAGCTCCACAGGTTTACAACTGATTAAAGGTCAACAGATTGTTAGAACATTCAAAGGCGAATCAGAGCAATTTGTATGTGGCCCTTAACATAAATGCCACAGTTTAATTTTAATTTAAAGATACGTTAATGAAAAGACTTTCTTGTGTATTTTGAAGTACTGTTATTAAGCATATATTGAGTGAAAATGCTTTTAGAATGTTCAAAGGGAACACAGAATTAGTTTGCCCACCTTAAATACCACTACCAAAAAGGTAATGCATGGGGAAGAGCCCTTTAATTCTTCTTTAACTTTCAGTGAGAAGCTCTAAAAAAGATTCTGTACAAGACAACAGGAAGAATCAGTGAAAGTGACTAAATCTATTTGTGTAAGAAAAATTCAGGAAGCATTGCCATCCATTTAAATACTTGCTGGAGTTAAATTCATTAACTCCCCCACACCACAGTAATCATCTTTTGCAAACATATTTTAATATTATCTCATAAAATGGTGTCAGTAATCCCAATACTGATGGCAAGTTAGATATACCCATTTTTTAGATAAGAGGAGATAAATGGCTTAACGCCTCAGGTAACTGGCCTTCTTTACCTGAGCACAGGTGACTACTGGGTCTGATCCTGGTATTTATCTCAGCTGTTGCTGGAGAATATTTCTCAAAGAGTTTCCAGGCTTCTCTGTGCATCTTCTTCTCTTATTTCCTCAGAGCCACCTTTTCAATATGAAATCAAGTTCTCTCTTATGTGCTGTCTCAGAGCTGGGATGCTTGGCAGAGTCTAGCATAGAATGCCTGAGGCCCAGGCTTCAGTCTTCTCTATCATACGCACAATGAAAGCAGTCTCAAGGACTGTTTGGGAAAAGAAGGGGCCAAATATGAAAATGTCATAATAAGATTGATTATTTTGTACAACTGTTAAAAACTAATATAAAAGAAAGAATACTTTCAAGGTTTGGTCATTGTGGTCCAGGGTACCCCATGTAGTTCATATCTCATTGCTATAGTAACAGGCTTGAGGCCCTGTGCTTCATTTTCCATCACCTTGAAAGGAAAGAAGTTAAATAAACAAATTCTAGTGAGTAATCTTTGAATAAATTCAATCCTAGCATTGTTGTATTAATTACTTGAACTATTATGCATTCTTATGAATCGTACACTGCCAGTTATTACTAACAGAGTTAGTGTGTGTTCTTTAAAATATCTATTCACTTATCTGTTCTTGGTTATTAATAAATTATAAAATAATCTTGAACCTAGCTTACAGTTGTAATTCACACTTTCTCTCTCTGGGGCACTAAATATCTATGTCCCAGGGCAGAGGGCAGGAAATCCCATGTGGAGATTCTTTATTTTTCTGTTGATTTTTTAAATTGGGTATTATATTTACATTTCAGATTTTATCCCCTTAACCCACTTCCCCCCACCACCCAGAAACCTCCTATCCATCCCCCATCCTCATGCTTCTATGAGGCTGTGCCCCCACCTACCCCTCGTCCCAACTCCCCCGTCTCCACCCTCATATCCCCCCCCCCTCTGTGTTTGTGCTTCATGGGATCAAGAATCTCCTTTATCTCCTCTGCCACCTATGCCGGACAAGGCCATCCTCCCCTACATATACAGCTGGAGTCATGGGTCCCTCCCTATGTGCTCCCAGGAGGTTTAGACCCTGCAAGCTCTGGTTGATTCATATTGTTGCTCTACTCATGGGGTCACAAACCCTTTCTGCTCCTTCAGTCTTCTCTCTAACTTCTCCATTGGGAACCCTTGATCGGATCAATAGTTAGCTGTGAGAATCTGCCTCTGGATATGTCAGACTCTGGGGGACCTCTAAGGAGACAGCCATATCAGGCTTCTGTCAGCATGCACTTCCTGACATCCACATCAGCATTTACTTTGGTGACTGCACATGGGATGAATACCCAGGAAAAGCAGCAAGAAGAAGTGTGGAGTAATAGCGAACAGGCTAGCTCTGGTAGAAACAATAGACTTGTGCCTCTAGTGCAGTCACTTAGTGAACGGACTTGGGGAAACAATTATTCTGAGGTCAGCCAGAATGCTGAAATAAACACAGAAAGTCACAGTGTTACTCACATACCTGTTAGGAAATTGATGATTATTCGCACTGTGTCATAAGACTGTGCTTCAGTGTACGTGGTTTTATTTGTTGCTTTTCCAAGTAGTCATGCTGAAGTCACTGGTGTCATAGATGGATAGATGGATATATCGGATACTGAATTTGTAATTACATTAAACTTCTATTTTCTCCTTGTTTGACCTTGAACCTTCTGTTTTGGAATGTTATTTTCTATTGTGGTCACTAATCCTATTATAAAATGCAAACTGAAGAATCTCTGTTATCATAGGGAACTGAAAGCAACATTCTCTTGTTGGTTTCATTTCTTCAAAATAAACTGTTAAAGAAAAGAATGGATCTCTTGTTTATATAGACAAAGTCAGTAATAGTCAGGGTAATCAGTTTGGTATTCATATTTCTACCTTATGTCATTGAAAACTCTCATCTAGTCATTTGTATTTAGTGTGCAATGGAAGCAACTATTTCTCATAAATTTAAACAAGTTTATTCCTTGATCAGTAATAATCATGGGGAGAGTTTGATCTGTGTGGTAATCCTACCTGAAAACTGAAAATAGTTGTTTTTCATATTTTCAGCTCTCACTACCGAAGATTAAGTCTGAATAGTTAATTCTTCATAAATAATAATCCTAGACATTTAAATATCACACGTGAGATAGGATAGGACCTAAAGACTTAAGTGGTTTTGTCTGTTGTTGTTGTTTGTTTGTTTGTTTTATCTGTGGGTCTGATTCTCTATCAAACTGACTGAAGAGAGTTTCCTAGACCTTCTCTAAATTCTTTCTTGAAAGTTTTATGATTTTCGGAGACAGGAAAAGGCAAACAAAGCAAAACACCAAAGATACTATCTTTGTCCTTCTACATTCGTACCTTTCCTACTTTTATGCTGAAATACATAAACATGGTTCAATTACATTCATATTTTTCTCTGTTCCCACTTTATCTGTTTTATGTATTTATTGACTTAGGGTCTTCTTGTTCATCTGAAAGATTCATGAATTATTTTATTGCAATCATATTGTACCTATTTTTCACATCATGAAGTGCATAGAGTTCTTGTGATGTTCAAATAAACTTGCAATGTACAATGCTGTATGTTCATTCCTTTAATATGAAGACTATCTTGTGAGATATATGTCAAGTACTCTTTCTGTTTCCAGGTGTGAAGTAATGACATCACAGTGATGTCATTCAGCATTAGTGTCTTTCTGCACCATAATTCTAAATTTGGAGATGGACAATCAAGAAAAGATGAGAACTTGAATACTTATAAAGAAAATGTAGGATAAGCAATGGAGAGTATTTGAAAATGAAAATTTGAATCAGCAGGCCAGAGATGACATAGAGTCTAACATGGGATAATTCTTTATAATTTTCAGGAAGTGAGGATGGCAAAGGAGAAAAGAGAGAAAGACATGGGGAAAATAGCTATGGAGGAGGGAGAGGTGCTTGGCTTTTCTTGAGATTAACAAAGGCGTTAGTGGAACTAGAGTTCCTAGAGGGAGGCAAGCTCTGGAACTGATAGATGACTATCAGGAAGAATATGAGACAATGTTGTTTTATTCATAGGAAGTCATGTTACACTGTGATAATGCAGAATGGAATTTTTTCATTGACCGTAATTGTTAGATTGTTTTGATGGGAATATATGCTTTAAGTGTCTCCATTTCCTAGTCAGAAACCTGTTACAACAAGATGGGGCATCCCTGCACCTTTTCCTGTAGTTGAAGCCCCATCTTCTGTAACACACTATCTGATAATAGGATTATTGTCATCTTGGGCTTTCTTTGGTGGAAGAGACTGGATTTGTAAGAAAGAATACTCCTCTGTTATATTAAATAAATATTGGAGTATGCTAGTGATGATTTGGATATGAGTGATTAACATTGTTGACAACAGTGACTGTGCATGTGCGTTGATATGCTTGGTAGTTTCTCCATTAACCTCCATAAAAGAATGCATTGCTTTAAATAGACTGCTCACAGGGTACAGGCTACAAATAACTTGTTTTTGTTAGTTGTATACACCATAGGTTTTGCTGAATTATTCACCAGAAGATTTGGTAAGGTTTCAAGAATTGTTGCTTCTCTCCATTTCCCATGGAATGCAGAACTTTTCTTTCATTGAGACAGTACTTAGATTAGAAAATTCCTACTCATTATTTTTTCTTGCTTATTCAAAGAAGATTTCCTTTGGTAGTGCTGATATAAAAAGCAAGTCTTTGCATACTATATCTTTACTTTTTTTAATGCAAGAATACTAACCGAAATTTAAACTGAAATAGGGAAATAGAAAAGGCATGACTCCTATATCTATTGTGGGACATTGAAAACAGTCAGCAACATGCTTAAGTATTGTTGAAATGAACAGAGGGTGGAGGGGGATTCAACATAGCGGCACAAGTTTCCATGTGGTTGGTTCTTGTAGAGCTCAAACATATAGCCTGATGTACACCTGCTTCGAAGCCATTGGGAAGTTTACACTCAGTCTGTGGAAATCTTAAAACATAATTCAATAAAAGAGAAATTAGAGTTTGTAGAAATTCTGCATATTTTCCGGTTCTTCATCTCAAATATAAATTGAAATTATTACTATGTTGTTCATATCCTAGGAAGCTATGTGCACACTGATAGGGTTTCTAGGACTCCTTCTACTCATTGAGCAGGGGTAACTCCCTTCAAGACCCTGTGTTGCTCACTTGTAGTGCCACATGGAGGTAAGTATTAGAATATGACCTAATTTCTGTACAGGGAAACTTAAAATATGAAAAAGCATTATTGCAAAGTATGGCTGGTGATGTTTCAATAATTGCTAACACTAATTGATGTGGTAAAGTGATTTTGTTTACCTTTTGTGAATGAGGATTTTGAATTGTTAGATGTATTTGGTTTTTCTTTCTTTTTTTCTTTCTGTTAAAGAGCTAAAGTAAGCCCTCTATATTTGTTTTTAAATTGAAAGACAAGGAAACGCTGTGTGCCATTACTGGTGTCAGTTGAATAAGCATTCCAAACTTTAATTTTGGAGAAGGAATTCCTGATAGAGCTAATGGCCCACTCTGTTTATTTTTTAATTAATTAAATTTTTACTTCTGTGTGTGTGCTTGTGCATGTATGTGTGCATGTGAGTGTGCATGCATGCATATAGTGTGTGTATGTTCATATGGTATGTGTGCTTGTGCATGTGTGTGTATATGCATGTGTTTGTGTCTGTGTGTGTGTGTGTGTGTGTGTGTGTGTGTGTGCATGAGTGTGTGCTTATGCACATATGCCCAATGGAAGAGTGGAGGTGAGAGAAGAACTTGCTGGAGATTGTTATTTTCTTCCACCACACGACTCTAAGGGACTGAATTTAGGAAGTCAGCATGCTTAGGGGCAGATTTCTTTACCTGCTGAACTACCTCAACTGCCTATCTTCGGTATCATTAATTGGACATCTCTTTCCCTCTGTTACCATTTATGCAGTTTTGGAACAGACAGGCTTTGTTGTATATATCATGATGATCCTCATAACGATTAACATTTTACTTTGTTCTTATTGAGAGTCAATGAATATGTGTGAAATAAAGTAAGGTAGGGAACAGTAAAGGAAGAAATTGCATATGAAAATATTTTCAGATTTTTTAAAAATTTTATCTAAAGCTAAGAAATCTAAATAACTTGATAGCTGACACACGTTTGGGTACAAAGAAATCCAAATGGACTATTGCTTGTGTGGGAAAGCATATTCTTTTAATCTACATGATGTATAAGATCCTGACTTTTGTAACATTTTAATTATATTTTGTTGTAATAGACTTAATTCCTATTTTACTGTGTTTTCTTTCTGACTTGTGTTATTTGTATTGTGTATAAGTCTCACATACAGTGTATGGAATTTCTTTTTTTTTATGACATCACGGTATCTCTGATTTCACTGCAGTGTCCGTGTGTGTCTATGTGTATTAGTGTATACAGCCTGGGATCCAGACTGACTCAATCCCTCCATTCAGTTCAGTAGTCACTGGTAAAGAGTTGACCTACGGAAAACTAGAGAGTCTTAGTACTCATGCTGGAACTTCAAAATGTGAACAAAGGTTTCCCCACTTACAGTAATGAGGCTTTGTTAGGATGAGAAACCTAGACTTGTTGTAGCTGCCTTGGCTTCCTGCCTGGATACAAAGCCAGCATACAGAGCAAGCAGAACCGAGCCAAGAGAATCCAAGAAAAACAGAGCCAAGCCTTGATGGTATTGTGAACCATTGGATCAAATGGTGCCTGGAGACTGCCCTTCCTCCAGACTTTTTATTATGTGGGCCAATAATTTTCTTTTTCAGGTTGATTCGTGTTTTCTGTTTTATTCTACTTTAAGTATCCGTCTTGGTATAGAAAACAATCTATAAATCTCTGTTTCCTGACTTCTTGACATGCTGGTTACTGTTCCAGAAAGGGGCAAATTTCTTGCTTGACTTTTACCAGCTTATTTGAACAAACGTTACTGTAGGAAATTCTAATCTATACCTTCTATACTTCAAATTTCAGTTAGTATGTAGGTTGGTAGCCCTGAGGTGAGGAAAGGGTAACAGGTCATTAACACCCAACTCATAAACTTCAACCCAGACGTAGATCAGTCTTCTCCCCGCCCTGTTTTTCCACACTATCTATGGATCAACCAGTACTTGATTCCATTTTGAGGATGGAGATGACTCTAGCTTAGTAAAAACATAACACTATGTGCCTAGCATCGCCCAGTAGGCAATGACTGATAAGGGACATATTCCTAAAAACAAAGATGCTACTGCAATGCTTCATTAAGTTGAATTAGGGTTTTAGAAGAACATGGGTGAATAAAAATCAAACAAGAAACCCATATCTAAGAACAAACTTTTCTTTCTTTCTTTCTTTTTTTTTATTTTTTTTTTTTTTTTTGGTTTTTTTTTTTTTGGTTTTTTGAGACTTTCTCTGTGTAGTCCTGGAACTCACTCTGTAGACCAGGCTGGTTTCGAACTCGAAAATCCACCTGCCTCTGCCTCCCAAGTGCTGGGATTAAAGGCGTGTGCCACCACCGCCTGGCTAAGAACAAACTTGATATAGCAGACTGATAAAGGAGTGTAAATGCCCTCCACCTGGATTCCATGAAGAGGACACAGCATAGATATCAATGATCTTAATGATTGCCCACTGTCTCAGTAGCTTCAGCTCAACTAGGTCCTCCCCAGTTTTGATGTACCCTACTCAAATTGCTGTCCATTCAATATCTACAATGCTATCCCTTTGGACCTATTGTCTACTCACACATCCTGACATTCATTTGGAGCCAGTACATCCCATTACCTGGATAGCCTCTGAGACGCTGCTGTTCTGTCTGTAGTACAACCCAATGTTGATAAGCTGATTAAGTGCGACCCAAACTGTGGAGACAGCAGCAGCAGCAGCAGTAGCAGTCAATGGCGGCAAAGCAACAGCATTCTGGCAGATGTCCAGCCTTATTTGCTGTTGTGCTCTTAGTTTGTTATTAGTTTTGGATCCCTGTCAACTTTTAATTTTTGTTTCTCAAGCTTGAAAATCCTTGTATTCTGCTGTGGATTTTTAAATTCTTTGTAGCCTAAACATATGTATGTTTATATATGATATAATAAATGATATGATGTGATACAGTGCAACATAGAATAACATAATGTAATATGAGCTAAATGAGTTAATATTAAAAATTAAGAGAAATAAAAGAACCCATATTTGCCTTGGCCACCTGTGGAGGGATAAGAAGAAATACTTTTTTTTTTTTTTTTTGGTGCCAACAATATTTCCAAAGCTGGTGAATTTATTGTTATTCAATAAATTCTGATATTGCAGAAAGACACAATTGAGTTTGTGTCTTAATTCCTGACATAGTATGCTCATGCTCCACTTCTGGCTACACTGGGTGTGGGCTTTTCCTCAGTATGTATGAACTTCTTGCTCATTTCTCCAAATAATATGAAAATTGTCCATTTTTCATATTCTTTTTAGCTAAGATAATCCCTAAAAAGCATTGAGCTTTGATCAGTGCATAATGTATAATCATGAGTCATGAATCATTATGGTTAATTTTGCTTTCAGTTTGATTTTGCAAAGGGTGATATTTGGCAATAATTTAATCACAATTATGATTTTCATGATAAAACAGTGAAATAGAGTGAGGCAGTACATTTCTGATTTGAATTGAAACAAGTTTTTGTCTTGTGTTTAAAGAAGTCTGAGGTGTATTATGAAGTGTTATTTGCATTTTAAACAGTGAATAATTTCTGTGGAATGTTTTTTTATAAAACAGAAAAGATGAGGCTTCATGGAAATATGGTTGAATGTCTAGGCTTAGATGTTCATAAAAACTAAATGCCAGATTTATGTGTATCTATCATCTCTGAGATGTAGAACTCATCCTGTATGAAGGATTCCAGGAATTGGTTTTATTTTTTCGCATGAGGCAGGCCACAATTGAGTGTTCTCTCTTCTGTGATGCTAAGCCTGAGAATGATCACACCAGTATACCCATTTTATGAAGAAAAAAATGTGTAGACATTGAAAAACATAACAAATAGGAAATGGCACAAAGGAAGTCTTTTATGAGTGTTTTACTGATTAAGATTGTTAAAACTGCAATGTATATCTTTCTAGTTATTAAAAATAGATACATACATTACATCTGTGTCAAAGCCTGTATCTTATGAATTTTTTTACACCTCTACTCATTTACTTAACACATGTAAAAGAGACATTCTTTGTCTCCCTTTGCTACTCCATCACAGGGTCTAGCTTAATAGCAGGTACTATGATTTAACTGACTTGGGGAGGGTGGAGGTGGTGGTTAAGTGGGTGGCGAAGCACATTTTTAGAGGCAAAGAAGAGGGAAAGTGGCTTCACGGAGGGAAGACCAGGAAGGGGAACATTTGAAATATAAACAAATAAAATGGTTAATAAATAAAAAAAATAAATAAATGACAGCATTTTTTGTCAGTTTTACTTGTTTTAATCACACTGATGTTTTTAGGAATTCAAAGACATGATGCTGCTTTCTCAGGGCTACTGAATGTACACCCTCCTTTGTTGAACAAATCTTTTCAAATAACATCTCATCACATCTTATTCTACTTAAGAATTACATACTGAAGTGTTTTTGGCCTTGTATACCAAGTGACATCTCAAATTTTTTTTTTGTGACCTTTTTTTATCATTCATAGAATTAACCCAGTAAAAACTAAGAACAGGTAATTGTGAATGCATTGTCTAACATGTATTTTGAGTGATTGTATTCTTCTAGAATTCAGAGACTGTGTATCATCCTATCAAATCAACATCCCTATAAGGTAATATGATCTTAGTTCCAAATACTATGCACAGTTCTAGTACTTTTAATGTATAATGAACTTGATCCAGTGTTTTTAAAATTAGTATTTTGTAATATGGCAAGAATATTAGTGGTTCAACTTCAATGATATTTTACAAAAGTTACAGTATTATATTAATGAATTTGTATTCCATTTTAATATTTTCCTTGATTCTGTCTTTTTAAAACAATATTTTTAATCTTTGTGAATTTCATTCAATATACCCTGACCACATTCACCTGCTCCACCATTCAGCTGCTCTTGTCCATCCCGGACTCTCAAATATGAGCTGCATCCTTCCCTGCATCAAGTCGAGTTTCTGAGGCCTAAGTAGTCTTGGAAACGGCTTCTGTGCTGGTATGTGATTGACCCATGAGAATCACATTTTTTTGTTTTCTTTTTTATATTTAAATTTTTATTTATTTTATTTATTCTTTAATTGTTTTACAGTCCAGACTTTATTCCCCTCCATTCTACTCTCAGATTGTTCCATATTCCACACCTCCTCCTTCTATCTCCAAGAGGATCCCCCCCCCCCCCCCCCCCCCCGACCAGACTTCCCCTCTCCCTGGGGTAACAAGTCTTTCAAGAGTTACGTGCATTTTCTCTGACTGAGTTCAGAACCGGAAGTCTTCTGCTGTATATGTGTTGGGGGTCTCTTATCAGCTGGTGTATGCGACCTGGTTGGTGGTTCAGTATCTGACAGATCACAGGGATCCAGGTTAGTTGAGACTGCTGGTCTTCCTATAGGGTTGCCCTCCTCCTCAGCTTCTTCCAGCTTTTCCCTAATTCAACCACAGGAGTCACCTGAATATCTGCATCTGACTCTTCCAGCTGCTTGTTGGCCTTTCGGAGGACAGTGATGATAGGTCTGTTTGTAAGCACACCATAGTATCAGTAACAGTGTCATGCATTGGGGCTTCTCCTTGAGCTGAATTCCACTTTGGGCCTGTCAATGGACCTCTTTTCCCTCAGTCTCTTCTCCATTTTTTCCCGCAGTTCTTTCAGATAGGAACAATTCTGGGTCAGAGTCTTTGACTGTGTGATATCAACCCCATCCCTTCACTTGATGGCCACCTGTCCCTCCTGTCCTTCTCCTGGAAGTAGACTATACAAGTTCTCTCTCCCCACTGTAGGACATTTCATCTAGGTTCCCTCCCTTTGAGTCCTGAGAGTCTCTCACTTTCCAGGTCTCTGGTACATTCTAGAGGGTCCCTCCCACCCCCACCCCCACACACATTTTCTACTTTGGGAGGTTGCCTATTTCAATGTTTTCTGCTGGCTCTCAGTCCTGTTACCCCGCCCCCACTGCCAGTACCTGATCATGTTTCCCTATTCCCCTAGCTGTTGCCTTTCCCACCCAGATCCCTCCCTTCCTCCTGACTCCTAAGATTGCTTTCTTCTCCCTCCCAAGTGGGATTGAGGCATCCTCACTTGGGCCCTTGGGCTTACTAGCCTTCTTGAGTTCTATGGATTTTATCCTGGGTATTCGGTATAGTTTTGGCTAATATCCACTTATGTCCTTTTGGGTCTGATTTACCTCACTCAGGATGATATTTTCTATTTGCATCCATTTGCCTGCAAAACTCATGATGTTCTCCTAGTCTTAATAGTTAATAGTATTAGAAAAGTGACTCTTTCTCTCTCAGTAGCTATCATTTTTCAATAGCTCCTCAGCTAGTGGTAAGATTTCAGTCCCACCTTGCTCCATTATGCTGGGAATTTTACATGGCTTGAGGTTATGCAGGTTTTGTGCATCCTGTCACAATGACTGTGAGTTCATATATGCAACTGTCCTTTGTTTCGGGAACACTGTTTTCTTGATGTTATCCATTGTTTATTAGTACTCTTACAATCTCTCTTGCACTTTTCCATAAAGATACCTGAACCTTTACAGAAGGGGTTGGATATGTATGTTGCATTTAGGTTTGAGGACTTGTAGTTTGTTATTCTTTGCTTAGTAATGATTTGAGAATCTTTGTGTTAATAGCCATCTACTGCAAAGAAATGTGCCTCTGATAAAGACTGAGATGATGTGATCTATAAAGATAGCAATACTATTATAAATTATTTTTAATACTATGTTTATGGAGGAGAATAATAGTATTTTATGTTCCCTAGAACCTGACTGATCTAGCCACAGGGTTGTCATTCATTTAGTATTGGCAGGTGGATTCTATTTCATACAATTGACCTTAGATGTGGTCAGAAATTAGTTGATTACTTACTTAGCTTTTATTCCACTGTCATATTAATTGTAATATCTTGTCACACTTGTAGTACACTTGTAGTTTGTAGGCTTCACATCTGCGTGATATTGATGCTTACGTACTCCAACAGTAGTGTGCATAGTTTCTTCTATCACATGGAAGTTCTTCTATAATAATGAATCTTCCAGGAAAGTACCAGCTAGATCTTCTTGTTTTGTGATTCATGTTTGTATAGTCTTCAGGCATAGGGTCTTTCTATCAGTTTCCAGAAGTTAGCTAGTAGTATTAATAATAGTCTGTAATGGTAAGGGTCACTGTGACCTGACTGGCCAAAAACTCCAAAGAAAGTACCTTATTCCTTTTACTGGAGATTTTACTTGGTAGTATCTAATGTTATTATTGTTGTTATTATGTTCTAAATATAGAAATAAGTCTGTTTAACCAAGACATCTTTGGTAGACCTTTACATTTTTGTCTTGTTTACAATGATATGCATATTACAATGACAACAGAGATTCATGTAATAGATAGTCTTATGTTTTGAGTTCTCCAAAAAAAAAAAAAAAATCAACCTAAGGTGGATATTTAAATGAAATAAGTCCATCCAGCTACACTATTAGAACTGAAGGGAGATAGAAAAGAAGATAAAAACAGAAGAGGGAGAGGAAGTATGATAAAGCCATGAAATCTTTGAGAACCACCCATATAGCAGTTGTTATCTGGAGAAACAAAGCATTTGGGCTTCCAACTGATCTTGGACATAGAAACCAATATTCATGCTTGTGTGTTTATTTCTGCATGTGTTGGGTACAGAAGTGTGTGTTCACAATCCTAGGCTGTGAAGTATTCATGACATCAGTGTAGGAAAGTTCTATTGAGATTGTATTGATGAGTTCTTGCTTTCTTGCTAAGTTTAGAACATGGAAGACTTCTAATATATGTACCATAAGAACATTATATCATGAGAAGAAAGAGAAAGATAGAGGAAAGTACTTGTAGGTGTGTTTGCGAAAAGTGTATGACTTATGGTAAATAAAATAAAGATTAGGTACTTGGGGATTAGTTAATAAAGGGAATTGAACTTGACATCATTAAGTGGAGAATGTTTATTCAAGAGCTATTGAATGTTTATATTGTACTGGTTAATTATGAAGTTCAGATGATGTGTAAACAAAAATATGCTTACTACTAAGACACAGCATTTTGCCTTTCTCTACACTGTTAATTGAGTGCTGTGTTAATTTTGGGAAGCACAAAATTACATGAGATTTCCCGGGTGTTGAGAAACTGCTGTGAACATATACATACACTCCCACACAAACAGAATTTCTCTCAGTCTTATAAGTAGTAAATATATAGTTGAGATATCTAAATATTCTATTTAAAAAATTATAAAACTTCCATGTGGAACTGAAACATACTTTTAAAAGAAAATATAGGGAAATAAAAGCATTCTGAAATTCTGAACATTATATAAGTATTTTATTTTGAAGAAAATTTGTCATTTTTAATTTTTAAAAAGTTATTGCAGTAAACCATTATTTCTAAACCTTTATGTGACATTCAATTACCACAGGTTTAATTTTCTCCATTTGTAATATTGTGTTGGACATCTCCTTACCTTATGGCAGGGAAGCCATTGAAAAGCTAATGAGTTAATGTTTATAGAGGCTTTTGGGCCTTTAGATGAAAGGTATAATATAAATCCAAAATATTAATGTTTAAGTGTGAAGTTCTCTAATTACTTCTCATTGCCTCTGGGACATTAGTGTAGATTTATACCTTTCCCCTGAAATACCTGGCACAGTTGGTATATGAAGCAGCATAATTTTTGGTGAACCATTATAATTCTACAGTCATTACCATGTGTCAAAAGATGTTTAAGTATGCACATTACATTTACATATTTTGCATCTTAATATTTACCTTGACTCATTTATCAATATAAGAAGTATTAAGGTCATTTGTTATTATGCTCTTTTATTTGTGCTGCTGCGAAAAACACATTTTTTGAGATACAGGAATAGAGAAATAAGATGACTTTTAAAGAAAGTGAAAGAATATTGTGTTCATTGTTTTTATTTTAATACTAGACCACTTAAGTAGTCATTAGCCATCTTAAAATAGGAACGGAAGAAGGTAATTGTATTAGTCGGTGTTCTCTAAAGATAGACTGAATCTCTGTCTATCTATCTATCTATCTGTCTGTCTGTCTGTCTGTCTATCTATCTATCTATCTATCTATCTATCTGTCATCTATCTATCATCAAGGGGATTAATTAGAATCAGTCATATGCCATGATCCAGCTAGACCAACAGTGGGTGTCTAACAAGAATCCATTAATTATTCAATCAATGAGACTGGATATCTCATCTGGTATTCATTATAGATTGAAATCCTGATGAAGTCCACTCTTTCCAGAGAGAGGCAAGCAGACAAAGAACAAAAACTTCCTTCTTTCATATCCTTTATATAGACTGCCACCAGAAGGTTTGGCCCAAAAGTGAATCTACCTACCTCAAAAGACCTGGACTAGAGATGGGCCTTCCCACTTCAAATTATTTAAATAAGAAAAGTCTCTCCCTCACAGGTATACTCAAATGCTTAGCTATTAGTTAATTTCATATGCAGTTAAGTTGACAACCAAGAAACTGAGTAATGTTTATAGGAAAAGTCTCCTATTTATACAATTATTGCATTACTATATATTAACTATACATGCTTTTCAGACTTAGATATAATCATCTATTACATCCTCATAATAGCCCTTTACAATACTAGATAAAATTTTGGATCTCAGGTTCCAGGAAAATACACAAAATCAAAAACTTAACTGGGTCCAGGTCACAGCTTATTTAAACCAAATTGGTGTGACTCATGTCCTGTTTTAGTACATGTAGTACAGTAATTCTACAAAATATCACCTTCCAATCTACTCTGCCTATTTCTCTGTTCTGGGTCCCACAAAACTCATGTTGAACAAGATAATTTTAATAAAAAAATAATTATGAGTCGAACATAGAAGGAATTCTCAATAGAAGCAATTGCTTTTTGACCAGGGTTTTCTGTGTGAGTTGCTTATTTGGCTCCTTGCCGAATAAATAAGCATAAACACTGACATTACAAGGAGAAGGATCCAAGACACAAAGCTCATTTTTGTTAGACTCATGTTGAAAGCACATAGCTGAGGACTCAGCATATGTAACTCGGGATAAGAATAGTGGCCTGTGAATTTGTACTGAGTCCTGAAAACAAGGTTCTTTGAATGCACCTTCTCAGCATAAACATCTTTAGCAGGAACATACAAGTTAATGATAAATAATTCACTGAAAAACGGTAAACAGAGGATATGTTTTGTAAACATTTGGAGAACTTGCTAGGAGTGATACCTCTTTTTCTTTTGCATTTATTTCACCCTTCGTGCCTACCCTATAAACATACTATTCATATAAAGTAAAATTCTAAAATTTCCTCTTCTACTCAACTCACCTTATGTTCAGCTCTAATAAACACATGGTAATGTTATTGGACATGCTCAGAGGCATCATAAAAATTTCCAAACTCTTTGTCCACAAGCTCTCTTCCAATTGTGCTGTCTGGTTAGTTTTAGTCTTTGTGCTGGAACTCTTATATATTGGACTTTGTGAATGCTATTCAGCACATTTGCATTGCAACTCTTTGTTTTATAAATTATTAACCTATTAAATTTTGGGCATATAGCTTTTCCCTCTCCCCATTGTAGGTGCAGTGCAAAGCCATGTATAAAACTTTGAATAGCAACATTTTGGGTTCAGAGTTTTCTGAATGCCACACAAGAGGGGCAAATAAACATGGTAAACTATTTTTTTTTTCACATGGAAGTATTTAAAAAACTTGCAGTAGGAGGTCTGGAGACCAGTGCATATATATGGTAGACAAATAGCAGAGTAAGTTAGAGAAATAGTTCACTTAGGGTAGGCTGCTGCTTCAACATGATGTTCCACTTTCTTTTGTTCATTTCTACTTTTTTGGACTTCCATTTTCAAATCAGATTAGAAAGACTTGTCAGTCCGTGACCACATTTCAGCTCCCAAAGCTTACTGATTCTGTCACTGCTCTATCATGTCACCATTGAAAGTGAGCCCATATGTTTGGACATGCTCTGTTTAGGGGGGCTCACTTGTTAGTTTAGTTTTTTGATTGGAGGTGCTGGTCATTCCAAGCAATTCTCAAAGTTTTCACCCAGTTTTCCATTTTTTATTCATATGTATAACAATTTCTATGAAAATGGATGCCACCAAAAATAGAACTCTTCCACAATTATTCCCAGCCTTCTCTATAATCTAGATTCCCAAGGTCATTACAACCTCTCCAAATGGTATGTTTCAGGAACCTTGAAATTCTTGTCAACTTTAGACCCAAATTTTAAAGATTTTAATTGAAAATACATTTTTAAATTTAAAATAAATTCCTCTCTCATACAATATATCTCAACTATGGTTTCTTCTGCCTCCACTCCTTCTACCTGTTCCTTCCACATCTCAGCTAGATTCATTTTCCTCTCCATTTCCTCTTCTGAAAAGCAGAGGCCTCCAAGAGAAGACAGCCAAACAGGCCAAAACAAGATACAATAAGACAAGATCAAAGTCCTCATATTGAGTGTGAACAAGACAGTCCAAGAGGAGGAAAAGAGTCTTACAAGCTGGCAAAAGAGTCAGAAACACACCCATTTCCACTGTTAGGAGTCTCACAAGAACATCAAGCTAACAGCATAGGACCTGGTGCAGACCCATGAAGGCCTTGGGCTTCTTGCTTCAGTCTGTGTGAATCCACGAGAGTCCTGTTTAGTTGATTTAGAAGTCCATGATCTCTTGATATCCCCCATCACCTGTGAGTCATGTAGTCTTTCATACCACTCTACTAAGGGGTTTCCTGATTTTCAAGGGAAAAGATCTGATAGAGACCTCCAATTTACATTCTCTCTCTGTATAATATCTGGCTGTGGGTCTCTCTGTTCTCTCCCATCTGTTGTGGAGAAAGCCTCCCTGATGATGACTGGACAAGGTACCAATCTGTGAGTATAGCAGAGTATCATTATTTATAATCTCATTCATTTTTATTATAATTTTCTTTCTTTCTCCCTCTCTTCTTTCTTCCTCCCTTTCTTCCTCTCTTTCTTTCTTTCTTTCTTTCTTTCTTTCTTTCTTTCTTTCTTTCTTTCTTTCTTATTCTTTCCTTTCATGCTAGTAAAGTTTGGCTCTACCCTAGGTTTCCAGACAGTCCATTATCTGGGCAGTTTTGCATAAGAGCTCCCTTTCCTGGCATGAGCTTCAAGTTAAACCAGACATTGGGAGGAAACTTCCATAAGTTCTGTGTCACTATTGCTCCAGTAATCTTGTAACCAGGACAGATTGTAGGTGGAGGAGTTTGTGGTGGCTGAGTTGATGTCCACATTCTCTTCCGTAGCCTCCAGAGTACCTTTCCATGCCAAAGAGGCTAGAGAGTAGGGATGAAGTCTTCAATTCCATACCAGTTCAACTTTTCTACATTCAATGAGCTGTGTGACAGTTGTCCCCAGCAACTGGGCCTTGGCATCAGTTTTCAATGAGGACCCTCTGTCCTCATTAGCCTGAATTGTTGAGGGATCTTCATGAACTTCTTAGGCAACTATTCAACTGAATGTAAGCTGGAGGCCTTGTATGACTACAAACATTGGCCAGCTCAGACTCTATCCTCCATTTATAGGGGTCCTCACTATTGTCACCCTTACAGATTCCAGGAAATTTCCACAGCAATATGTTTCCTCTCTACCAGCAAATGTCCCTAATTCCACCTGTCTTTCTCTTCAATCTATCCTTCCACCACCACATGTGATTCGTCCAGCTTTTATCCCAAATTGCTCTCCAGTTCACCTGAAGAATCTATTGTATTCTTCCATCCCCAGGATATCCATGCTTTCTTCATATATTTCTCCCACATTTACCTAATCATAATTTATAGCCATTTGAAGTCTAGCTTTGTGAATCTAACAGGGTTAAAAATCATCTGAAAGTGGTTTGATACTCATCTATTCCACCAAGAACAATTTTTGCCCTGTTAAATTTTCTCCTCTTTTATTTTGGAGATCATATCAATCACTCAATAGAAAGTCATGTGTTTATAACAAGCAGAGGTTCAGGGAGACTCTTTTCCATTGCATAGGTGCATAACCAGCTGTAGGGTAAGTTTCTGATGCTCTGATCAGGAATGAATAGTGAAGTTCCTGTTCCTCAGTTGGTTCTTTATTGATCAACAAAAATATTAGCCCCCAATAGTGGGGCAGAAGAGATAGAAGTTCCAGGTTCTTGCCAGCAGGCTAGCAGATGCACGGAAGAATGGTTCACTGTATGTCAAAGGGAAAACAAGCCACCAGCCATGTGAGATCTTCAGAGGAGTGGCCATTGGCCACTTCCCTGATTTGACCTGGGGTAGTAGGTGGGAGATTAAAAGCATGATTAAGCTGAGGACAGATTTAGTAGGCTGAACAGGAACAGGTAACTAGCAGCTAAGTAAAGGGCAGTTATAGAGGTGTTGAGATAAGCACACATTAGCCAGATGAGACTTAGAAGTGTCCGGCAATTGAGCTAAAAAGCATATTAGAAGTAAGCTAATGTGAGTGTGCTGCATCCAGGGATCCAAAGGAACCTGTGTGGGGCTGGTGTCCTGATCCACCCAGAGCTTTAAATGGGGTAGTAGAAACGACATGCTACAATCAGCTGTATTTACAAGCCACAAAAAAGATAATTCACTGGTGACTTAATTTCCACATTTCTTAACAGTTGAGATTGTCAATCCAAAATTCTTTGACAGTACTTAGAATTGAGTAAGTGAGCACAGACAGTGCATGGGAAAAAAACTATCTTTAAAATATATATTTCTAAGAAATAATTTTGTTGTTAGCAAATTTGTTCATAGCAAATAAGAGCCTTCCATATTTATTTTTGTACCTGTTATAGACAAAGGTCACATGATGATAATTATGTTTCATTTATTAGACTCTCTTGTATAAATTGTTAACTTGGGTTTGTTTAAATCTAGGTTTACAGCTGCTTCAATGATATTAAAACAACCTTGTCAACTATTTTCCTAATGTAGTAATAACAAATGTTTATTTGTTACTTATCCATTTAATACATAAGTTTAATAATTTTGTATTATTGTGGTAGCAGAAGAAATTTTGAAATAATTAATACAGACTAATGCACCAAATTAGATATTAAAAATTGTTTTGGCACATATATTCTTGCATATACATTGTTTTATGATAAAGTGATCAAAAAACTCAATATTATATTGAAGGGCAAAAATTTCTGAGATGTTGATACAGATGCAGTTCTGAGATGCAGATATAGTTCATTTAATCATAAAATATAGACCATAAAATCACTAGTTTACATTGCCTAAATGAATTAAATGTCAGATGAAGAATTCAGAAACTAGAGTGGTCTTCATAGAAAGGTTCATTGTAAGACATGAATTTGAGCCAGGAGACATCCTATGATAAGAGGTCAGTGACCTTGTCAATGGATCTTCTTAATAAATAATGTAGATGCAACATTCTTGCAGTAGCACAATTGGATATTTTAAGCAGCTTTATTTATAATCAACCATCATCATTATGTAAACCTTCAGGAAAGATAATTTATTAAACAAAACCTGAAAAATTAACTAAAACGCAAGTGCCTTTCATTCATAGATTTCCTCCCAAACACAGCTATGTTGGACAGAGTTTTCTGAAGCACAATAAAGTAAATGTATTGATTGTTACTGGAAAAGCAGAGGGTACAGATTTTCAGGCAATCTGTTCATTGATAGATGGCTTGAAAAATTTGAAAAGTGGCAGCTGTTTCCCAACATTGTACTGCCAGTTACTACATTATTTTTCATTCTTGTTCATTATAACCTCAAATGATATAAGCAACAGAGGGATAGAGAACCCTGCAAGATTTTCACTGTGTGTCATTGAGGAGAGTGTATACAAACAATGCATGATCAAGTAGGACTTTTTTTTGCCATTCCTGTAGAAACTTTTGTATACTATTTTTCTAGTTAGAGTGAGGTGGTAGATGCTTTATTATAATGCAAATACTTCTTCATAACAGCTATTTAGCACTGTTTAAAATAGCATATAATTACTCTTTACCTTCTGGCACAACCTGGCAATCTTTTTTTGATTTCTTTATTCTTTTTACTTAGTCACTTTACAGCCCACTCTCTGGTTCCTTCCCAGTCACCCCCTCCCACAATTCTTCCCCCATCCTCCCCTTTTTTTCTGTTCTGCATGGATAGGGGTCCCCTGGGTATTCCCCCAAACCTGGCACTTCAAGTCTATGTGTACATAGGTGTTTTCTCTGTTTTCTCTCTCAATAAGGACAGACATGGCATCTCACATAGAAGAACATGTTCCTAGTACAGGCAACAGCTTTTGGAATAACACATATTCATTCCAGTTGTTCTGGACCCACGTGAAGATGAAGCTGTACATCTGCTACATATGTTCTCTTTGATTGGTGGTTCAGACTCTGAGAACCACAATGGTCCACATTAGTTGACTCTGTTGGTCTTCCTGTGGAGTTCCAATTCCCTTTGGGGCCAATAATTTTTTCCTGCAATTTTTTCTAAGAGCCCCAAAGCTATGTCTACTGTTTAGCTGTGGGTCTCAGCACCCCTCTGAGTCAGCTGTTGGGGGGAGATTCTCACAGGACAACACTCTTCTATATGCAAGCATAACAGAGTATCATTAATAGTGTCAGAGATTGTAAATGTTGGGCCTGTAATTGGTTGCTGTTCCCTTCAACCTCTGCTCTATCCCCTAAACCTTCTTACAGAAGAAAAATTTTTTAAAGAAAATAGCAATGGCTCAAGCTCTAAGATCAACAATTGATAAACGGGACCTCATGAAACTATAAAGCTTATGTAAGGCAAAGGACAATGTCAATAGAGCCAATTGCAGCCTACAGACTGAGAAAGGTTCTTCACCAATCTACTTCTCACTCAGGGATAATATCCAAAATTTACAAAGAACTCCAGAAGTTAGGCACCAACAACCCAAATAACCTAATTAAAAATGCAGATACAGAGTTAAACAGAATTATCAAGAGAGGAATCTCAAATGGCCAAGAAGCACTTAAAGAAATATTCAAAGTCCTTAGTCATCAGGAAAATGCAAATTAAAATAACTCAGTTTCCATCTTACACACACCAGAATGGCTAAGATGAAAAACTCAAAAGACATCATATGCTGGTGAGGATGTGGGGCAAGTAGAACACTCCTTCATTGCTTGTGAGAGTGCAAACTTGTAAAACCACATTTCACATCAATTTAGCAGTTTTTCATAAAACTAGGAATAGTTCTACCTCAGGACTCAGATATACCACTCCTAGGCATATACCCAAAAGATGTTTCACCTTCCCATAAAAGAGTTGCTCAACTATGTTCATAGCAGCTTTACTTGTAATAGCCAGAAACTGGAAACAACCTAGATATCCCTCAACTGAAAAATGGATAAAGAAAGTATGGTACATTTACACAATGGATCAAGTAGTTTTAAGAGGTAGGACACAAACAAAGTCTTGCAAATTGAATACTGGACTGGAAACTCAAGTGTTTCCTGTGTTACAGAGAACTTGGGCATAACACCGTGTGGAGTTATAAAAAGTTGCAGACTTTTCTGACATTTCTATGAGAGTCTGTTTTACAATCGTGTATTCTTTTCTGTCTGGCTTATACAATCTTTCTGCATCATGGTCTTCAATTTTCCTTGACTTACCGATTGAGGAGCTGTGATATAGATGTATCTGCTTGTGCTGGGCTACACAAAAACCTCTGCATTCTATCCACCTGTGGCTTCGTTGATGGTCTTCATTTTCTGTAAAGAGAAGCTTCCTTGTGTATAATAAGGTTTAGAATGTAGTTAGTAATTATGATGGTCTAGAAAATTGGCAGTAATAGATTCTTTTTGAAAATCCATGAAGAATTAGCTGACAAAGTGGTTTTAAATTTGCATTTCCCTACCAGCTAAGGATGATGAACCCTTTTTAAAGTGATTTTTTTTGTCCACTCTTATCTCTTCTATTGGCAACATACTATTTAAATACTTAGTACTTTTTTTTTTTTTTTTTTTTTTTTTTTTTTTTTTTGCTTTGCCCATTTGTTTCCTTGACTCACTCTTTTTAAAAATATTTGTATATTCTGGTTATTGTCCCTTATCAGATGCATAGATGATAAAGTGATAAAGATTCCTTTCCTATTTTATGCTTTTTTTCACTTGATTGATTGTTTCAACTGAACCCTTTGAGCTTCATTCAAGCCTCAATCGTTTATCTTGATTCCTGTGCAAATTGAGTCTTATTCAGAAAGTCCTCTCCTACATCTCTTCATCTGTTGTAGGGGACCGCTTCTGTTTTCTTCTAGTACGTTTGTTGCTGTGCAGTGCAGATTGAAGTCTTTGATTCATGTAGGTCTGGTTTTGTGTAAACTGACAGATATGGGTCAAATTTCATTCTTCTTTATGTGGACATGACGTTTTCTAACACCAGATTTTGAAGATGCTGTCTTTTCAGAAGTGTTTGTTTTTACCAGCTGTAGCTATGAGAACCCATATTTGAGACTTCTATTCTATTCCAGTGGTCTATAGAACTGCTTTTCTACCAGCACCATATTATTTTTATTACTATAACCCTATAATATATCTTGATGTCTGGAATGCCAATCCCTTCATATAATCAAATGGTTAAAATATTTATAAAAATATAAACTATTTGAAAATTCTGGTTATTGTTCCTTATCAGAAGCATACACGATAAAGATACTCTTCTCATTCTCATTCTATGTTTTTTCATGCATTTTTTTGTATTTGTTAAGGTTTGTGTTGTGTCCCAGCATTAAGAATACTTTAGAGAAACTTCAATATGCTGCTCTGTAGAGCGTGTGTGTGTGTGTGTGCGTGTGTGTGTGTGCGTGTGTGTGTGTGTGTCTCTGTGTGTGTGTGTGTGTGTCTGTGTGTGTGTCTGTGTGTTTGTGTGTCTGTGTGTTTGTGTGTCTGTCTACAATATTCTGGAAATATCAGATCTATTGGATGTAAGATTACATTTAATTCTGAGGTTTCTCTGTTTACTTTTTGTCTAGTTGGCCTATCTATTGGAGAAAGTGAGATGTTAATGTCATTCTTATTGGGTTGGTGCTAAACAATGTCTTATTTCCGATAGTACATGTTTGATAAAATAGTGTGCCACAGAGTTTGGTGCATATATGGTTAGTTCTGTGATATTTTCTTGAATAATTGATTCCATGACTATTTTGAAGGCCATTCTTCGTCTCTACTGATTAGTTTTAGTTTGAGGTCTATTTTATCAAATATTAAGATGATAATACTTGTTTGCTCTCTGATCTGTTTTTCTTGGAATACTTTTTTCATATCTTCAGGGTTTAAAATTAGTGGCCATGTGGCATCAGAGAAAATATAGAAATGAAGTCTTTAGTGCCATTGAAGGGGAACTTAGAATAGAGATAGAAAAAAGAAAAGGATTTATTCAGCATTCTGCTTTCACTGGTCAAATAATCAACTTTCAATATTTTTAATAATCAGTCATTTTATTAAACATATTAAAACTAAAAAAACAACAACTAAATAGCAACAAATAGTTGATAACTGATTTACCAATGCTAGAGAAATTTATATTTCCATTGAATTAAATTTGCCTAATGAGAAAGTCAGAATTTGTAAGGACATTATTCTTTTTCCCCTGTACCTCCTGGAGAATATTGATCACCCAGAGACTCCCTCATCTGTCTTCTCTGGGAGAGCTGAACCAGATCTCTTTGGGCTTTGTTCCCAATGTTGTCACTATCAACAACATTTGAATAATTGATTTAAATCATCCTGAGCAGAGCACCTCTAAAAGACAAGGATCTAATTTCTGTTTGTCACTTTTATTTTGTGTTGAGACACAAGTCTAAAACATTGAAACAATAGTCTCTTGTTACTAACAAAACAGAACAACATTGGATTTAGTTCAAGCGACAATTCAAGGTAATAGTTATTTTATGAACTTGAAACACAATAAAAAAAAGAATTTAACAATATCTTTTAGGAAGGGAACTGTATCATATATGCTCTTTCCCCATTTCATTGCAGCGGCTTCAGAAACAAGAAATTCAGTATACCTTTAAAATTCTTACAGTTAAAAATATCATTACCTTTGATCTTTTGGTGATTTAAAATGATTTAAAAAATTAGTGATTTAAAATTATTTAAATCATTTGGTGAATTAAAATGATTTGTTTCCTATTGTGTTAGTTGCAAATTATCTATCTATCTATCTATCTATCTATCTATCTATCTATCTATCTATCATCTATCTATCTAACTATCTATCTATCATTTACCTACCATATTGTGGTAGGTTTCTTGGCCTGAATAGATTGCTATGTCTTCTTATACCAGACAAACTTTACTTTAAACTTTTCTGTTCATAAAAGGAAAATAATCACTACCTGTAATGAATGCAAGCTTACTGCTTTTTCATTCTGGAGAACTATGAGTTTGAGATTATACTGACTCATAGTGACTTCTAAGTTCACAAAGAGAAGTGATATATCAACCTGGTAAAAAATTTTAAGTTATGGGCCAAAACTTTGTGGCTAAGGAATGAGTTTATTTTATATTAATATGTAATTAGATGTAGATACAATTGTTGGGATGAATATTCCCTAAATAGAGAAAGTGAATGAGGGCTTACAAATGTGGATATGTAAGTGCTTATATGTGAGTGTATGTGTATGTTCCAATAAGTTTGCTTCTATAATTTTTTGTGAGAAACACATCTCTATTCATCAACCATATAGAAAAATTTAGCAATGTTTTATGACTTGAACACACTTTTATATACTATATATTAAGTTCTTGAATGAAATTTTGTTATGATGGATATAGAAAGGCAAACTTTGTACATTTCTCTATTTTGAAGCAGAATAACAGAAGAAACACTTTATATATACATTATCTCAAAGAGAAGATTAAATTGGCATTCATAAAATAAACTGTCTCTGAAAATACCAACACATTTGATTATAGCTAAAAGAAAAAAACTTTTTTTTTTTTTTTTTTTTTAGGAAGGTACATCTTAATCTCTCTCTCTCTCTCTCTCTCTCTCTCTCTCTCTCTCTCTCTCTTTCTGTCTCTCTATCTCTCGTAGTTCGATCATTATTTAATTCCAACTCACATATATTTAACTCCTCACTTCTCTATACATGTTTTTCCCCCACATTTGAGTCTTTTTGTTTTGTGACCCACTGATTTTAATCAGTGTAGGCATGGATTTGGAGCAATCTCTTGGAGCCTAGTTAGCTCATGATTAGATACATGTCTGGAAGACCATACCTCAGCAGACCATACCAAACCGCATGAACCATACCCAGATAATGATTGCCTTTTAATGAGAACAGATTTCCATAGCAACCACATCAGTCACACATGAAGGCATGTTTGCAATGACTGGGCATACCTTGGTACTAGAATTTCCACACACTTTGTCTATCTTTCAGCCCACACCCTCTTTTCTTTTCACCTCCATATGTTCCCTGAAGTTAAGAAGGTTGGTATAACTCAAATGTCCTTCATTCTCAGTACCTTGAGCATCCATGAGTCTATGTTCGTCTCTGTTCACTCCCAAGGAAACCTTCTATGATTTAAGTCTGAGACAACCACTTCTTTGTAGGTATAATCATAAGCATTGAAAAACATTTAGGAATATGTCACATTAGCAAAGCAATAGTAGTCAGTTACCTTCTAAGGCTTATGACTTCACCATTCATAAAAAGTTTGACAGGGTTTTCAATACCAGACATGGATTCCTTCCTATGGAACAGGCTTCAAGCCAAATTCCAATGTATTTATTACCATTTTCAGTCATGTCGCTATAGTACCAAGGGTCACATCTTATCTGACTGGTTAACTTTGCTTTGTATAATTGTCATATATAAACATTTTTTAAGGCTTAATAATTAAAATACTTTTAAAAATGCTTCTTAATAAGGATTATAGAATTAGTATTTCATTTACAGGTAGAAGTAATACAGAAGCAGAAACATTCCTTGTTTCTTGAAGTTAAAGAAACAGACTTATCCCTACATCTCCAAAGCCCATTCATTTCTTTCCATCTTATGCTTATCATTGCTTCTTATGCTAAATGTTATGTCTATATTATAACTACATTTTGTGTGGCAATTTTTTCTTGGGAAGATTCAACATGTGTTTACTCAGCTCAAAAGAATCCCATGCCAGGATTAAGTACAGGTACCACCAAAGTTTAATTTGGTGAACCAGTGAGTTTTATTGGGGTTACTAACAGGAAGATGGTCAAGGAGTGACTTACAGAGAAGAAATAATACAAACAGCGATATCATCAAAGGTTATACAAGCATGGGTAAGAGACTGTGAAAGAGGAAATGTGGGGAGTACATTACACATATCACAGGCACTTAAGCAGGTTGGAGAGTGTCCTTTCCAAGTGTCTTTTGTCTAAACTTCTTTCAGGCAACTCAGCTGTTATCTGCTTCTTCCAAACAGCTGGGATGATCTCAGAGTATTCTTTTGACTTTGTCTTCCTTCCATCTGAGGGAGCCTTTCCAGTTTTATTGCTTACTATGGCTAGAAGGAACCTTCAATTTCACTGACTTCTCAAAAACATTTTGAGTTTTCCTTCCAGTTTAAAGAGCTTTTCAGAATGGTGGAATGTTTCAAATATGAAGGAAACTGATACACAAAATTCCATTGCTTCCTCAAGCTCTTTCCTTCTGGGATGATTCCTGCGCATTGGAGAGAGTGACTATATATGTCCACTCATGACTATGTAGATCTCCATGCAATAGTAATAGGATCTTCACCAGAGGATATGGATTAAGGCTGGTAACAACAGTGATTGATCTATGGGCTTAAATACACATGTTTAGAAAACTGTTTGACAGGTTCTTTACATCCATCTTTAAAAAAATACAAGTTGCTTCTCCCTTTGGGACCTATGAACTCCACAGGCTTTTGTTCTGGATTACAGGAGCAGGCTTGACCTCCCTCTTTGTGCAGTGAACCTTAAATCCAATAGTAATGTTTTTGGTCTTATCTATGGGGTGACTCAGCACCATTGCACAAGCAAGCACCTCCTTCCTAGAATGTTGGTGTTTTAACATGCAGGGTCTAGAGCCACATAGGAATGTTGCTGACAGTTCACCCCTGTCAGCCCACATAGCCTCCTCTAGCCCTACAGATATCAACCGGCAGGGTGGGAGTTATCAGTTAATTCCCACCTTAATTTCTCCTTGTCCTGCAGCTAAAGCATTCATATGCAGTGCCTTCAGCAATAGGATCTCATAGTCTAGTTCTGACATACAGTCAACAGCAGTAGTGATAGTTTTCATGATTTGTAGGGCTTCAAGGAATTCCATGGCCAGCACCTCACAACCCATCCATGGCCCTGGGGTTGTTTTTTTTGTTTGTTTGTTTGTTTGTTTGTTTTTTGTTTTTTTTTTTGTTTTTTTTTTATATATAATCTTATAGCTTCTGGTTACTTTCTACCCATGTAGGGTGCCTAACTGAACCAGCCTCAGCAGGCTTACAAGGTAGTTATTGTACCTGTTTGTCTCTTCCAATCTGCAAAACCTATTGGGCATGTCATTGTCTGTTCCCACCTACTCAGGGCCAGAGATGAATATGACCCTATTTTCTCCTGCTACAACTGCTGGGTCCATGGGTCAGAGAGACCTAAGTTTGCTATGATGGCTGCAGCTTTCTCATTTACCATGCTTGATTTAGGGGGTTGTTCCTGACTGGAGAAACCATCTATAGCATAAACATTTACTGGAGAGAAATGTACTCTCCTTAGTCTTGGCACAAATTACACACCCCTAGACACTTGATTATCTTCACTTCAATTGTTCTATTCCCTTTGTCTCCTGTGAACTGATCTTCAGTCGTTAAAGTCCCACAGAAGTTTTTTAGAATAAAATTTGGATTTCTATTTTCCACCCTCCACATAGGAACTCCAGCTTGACACAAATTGTGTCACATCTGTAGTTAATTAACTCCAGACAGATCTCCTCCTATGGCTTACTTTATAACTCTCCTCTGGGTGGCTCTTTTATTTTGTAGACACTCTTCAGATGCTTGTCGAAGTCACTAAGATCTACCAGAGTCTTTCCTGGTTTAAAAAGATTTTGCCCCACTGACATTCTCGTTCTCAGCAAGACACCTAAAGCTCTATAGGAGCCTTGAGGTCTGACTGGATCAAAGTTTGTTTAACTCTCTGTGTACACAGTTCTATCTGCCCCAGTGAACTGGGATTCAAATACAGCTTCTCATTGTCCTAGCTCCTTCAATAGCACCTGACCCTCCTATTTTTGATATGTATGGGGGATTTTATTTAAGATGATCAAGTGTTCCTTTGGATTAACTTGGATAAGTCAGTCCAACAAGGACTGATTTTCCTCATACTGTCTCAGTATGTGTAGCCTTGCCTTAAGGAGAGATATTTTCCTCTCTTCACAGCAGTCAGAATGATAACAACTGCTCCCTTGTCCCACAGCCTCACAAGACACACTGTGACAAGCTTCTTCATAATTTGCTTAAAAGTCTTCCCTAATCCCAGTAGTTCAAGTCCTGTTTCCTTACGATTCTTAATTTCTTATACTGGAGCATTAAAAAGGCCCCAATATATATATTCGAATCACAAATTTCCCCCTTTCCTACTAAAGGTTGGACTTGGGTATTTTCCACTGCATTTACTACTGCTCTGTAATCTTCTCATTTATCTACTTTCCAAATCAGAGGCTGACACTGAGGATGCCACCCACCTCTCCCTATGTTGTTGCAACTGCTCATTACAACAAGTTCCTGCTTGGCAGCCATCTTAGTCTTAGATACATTTCTAACCATACACAACAGAGGCCGTAAAACTGCTACCACTGCTTACTCACAATCTTAACCCTTGTACATCTATCTTAAACACTAAACAATTTTCTCCACACCTTTAACAGGGCATCACCATAGTCATGGATTGGACCTACTCATCAGGTAGACATATTACCCCTTATCACACAGGTGAACACTATCATCTTGGGATTCCTCATAGGCACTCCTAATGTTGATGACTCAGCCTTATTCTCATGTCCCCACCCACAGAAAGAACTCTGAAACCTCTACTATACCACAAAGGCACAATAATATGCACCATACAGAAGAGGAAAACTCTATCAGGATTTCCTCCACGATGCTCAGGCTCTGAGCCAGTCACTGGACTGGCTATCCATAAGCAGGACCATGCTTCACTCCTTCTCAGTTCATCTTTGGTTCTGTCATGATCCTGTTCAGGTGCCAATTTTGTTGTGTGATAAAACATTTCCTGGGGAGACACAACACAAATATATACTCACTCCATGTAGAAGAATTTTAATCTCACAACATGCATACTCTGACAGAGGGTCACATCCAAAGACATGATGTTGCAAACATACCCTGGATTACAGTAGTTTCTGGCAAAATACAGATATGCCCTTAGTGCACACTTTTAATCCTTAAAAAGGAAGGTAATGCTAGTTTGTAGAGGGGAGCACCCATGTTTGAAAATGGCATCTAATTGAGAGTCATACAAAGTAATGAATCAAAGAAAGATTAAACAAAATGAGTCAGAGATAGGATATGCCCAACTCACTAGTTCACAGCAGAGGAAGAGAGGCTATTTAAGATCAGTATCAGTGATAGAAAAAGTTGTGTGGTATGTGCTGTGAGCTATGTGCTGTGTGCTGTGTATATGGTAATTTTACCAGGACAGATATACAGAGACAAGTTACAGAGAAAACAAGCTAGACACAAGAGAAAACAGCTAGCTGGAGAATGAGAGGAGCCAGAAGATTAGAACATATTTCCAGAGTTAGTATGCGGCCAGGCAGACTGAATTCTGTCAGAATTCAGTCTTCCTGGCAGCTCAGCTGGTTTCTGCTTCTCCTGGGCAGCTGCTCTGAACTCAAAAGTTTTCTTTTCATCTTTGCTTGTCTTGTCTTCTAAGCAACTCAGCTTCCTTTGTTTGGAAGAAGTCTCTCAGCTTTTATCCTGACTCTGGCAGAGAGGGACCAGTAAATCTAGTCAGTATCTTGGACTTCCTGAAGCTACTTGTATACCTTCTTTTTTAAGGACCTCACAGCCAAATGGAATGTTTCAATTTTAGAGAAAACTGTTACCCAGTACAATGTAACGGAAACAATCAGAAGTTTGAGGGTTTTTTCTCTTTTTGTATCTTTTCTTGCTTCCAGTTTTAACTTATTTTGAAAGAATATATTAAATTTTCTCGGTATAAGATTGTTTATATGTCAAGGCATATATGTTATAAAGCTGTGTCCCCAAGTTGACTGTGGTCTACTCTATGCCAACTATAAACTTCAGATAAGGCAACATTGCATGATTTATTTATGTTTAATGTTGCCAGGTAGCAGCAGTAAGTTGCTCATGTTATCTGAACTCAGTGGGTTAAGATTTTTAAAATTTAATTTTAAAAATAGAAGACATGGAATTTGGAGGAAGAAGATATGGTGGGGGTGTTCCCAGGACAGTACAAGGTAGATATGATCAAGGTACATTAGATACAATTATGAACATTAAAATATAGAAAAACATGTTTAAAATATTACCTGAATAATACTAGGCTGAATATATAGAAATTTTTCTAAAAACAGAGGATTTGGCAGAAACTTGAAATACAACTGAATCTTCTGAGTATTATGTTGTCCTCTAGGGTATCTGGAAATTATATATAGCCAAGCATCTCTATTTTGTGTATTTTAATTTTTTCCAAAAGATTCTTATTGTAATTTCTGCCATTAGAGATCCACATTTTCTCACAGAAAATGTAGAATTTGACTATGTTTTTTCAAACCCTAAATGTTATTCCAAATTACTTCATTAAGAATATTATCAATTAGATTTTTATACTTGGTGTAAATATTTTTAACTTTTACTAATGTTATGTCTATTTATGTAGATTAATTGATTTCTTAAACAACATATTTTGAAAAACCTATAAATTTACGTAACAATTTTGTATGATGTATCTGAGAAAGTAATCTACCCTCAATTTTATTATATTCTGTTGTTCTGAAGTTGTGCTTAGTGTGTGTGTGTATATATATATATATATGTGTGTGTGTGTGTGTGTGTTTGTATGTATGTGTATACATATGTGTTAATATGTGTGTGATTAATATAAATTTATATAGTGCTTTTCTGTATTACTGCACAAAGGTTTAAATGCACAGCAAATAGTTCTTTGCCATTGCAATGAATTTAATGACTTAAATTACATAGTCCCCATTTATTAAAGTTATACATAAATTCTTAGTTATGATATATACATATTACACAGAGAATCATATATATATGTATATATGCATGCAATGTATATATATGTGTGTGTGTATATTAATAGTTGGATAAAATATGTGTGCTATATACTTATGTATATATGTTACAGTTCCTTATTGACATTCATGGATCTTGAGATATATATTGATAAGTATGTGCAAATATGACTGTCTTCCATATCTGCTGGGTCTGTAATAGTCAATTGTATTTAATGCTTTTAGTTCTATAATGATTATATTTGTAATGGATGTATATATTTTATTTTTTGTAATTATTCTCTATCATAATTTATGTAGTATCTATGCTGTATTTGGATTTTGAGAAAGTAAACTAGAGATTTAAAGTATGTGGGATAATGTGTACATATTGTGTAAATGCCATCCAGTTTATGTACATTGGATATATTTTGTTAAGTGTGGGCATTCTGGGACCAAAGCCCTACAGTACTAGATGATGACAATGTTTATAAACCTACATCTTTCTATAGGCATTTATTAAATACACTGACTACAAAAGTGTGCTTTGTCACTATGCTTTGCATACTACAAAGACATTGTTTCTATAGTAACTAATGCATTGGCAAAATCAAATCTCAAAGGCTTGAAATTGTACAAAAATCCAGTGAAAACACATTCTTAAATCATGAGCATACACTTGTCTCTAGTCATACATTTTTCAAGTGTATAAAAGAGAATGAAATCATTACAGTGTAACAAAAATATAAACCAGGCAATGTTGGATCACTGTATGTTTATCTTTTACCAGAAAATTGATGATCAGATCATTGTTGCTTTCAGAGATTCCCAGATCCATCAAACCTTTCAGGCTATGTACAGTGCATTGTGTGAGAGAGTATTGCTGCTGGGCTGAGAAGCTTCACGGATGTTGGCTTGAATGTCAGCATTAAAGTGTGTCTTAAAAATTTATGTTGAAGAAAATTGTATTCATGTTTGCGATTTAAATTTTAAATGAATTAGTCCTCATAAAAGCAGTAAATGTCTAGGGACTAAGCCAATTTGTAGTTATTTCATACTGGTTTTAATTCAAAAACATATCACTAGGGAAAAATTAGAACATAAATGTTGGAAACTTCACTTTTAAATTCTATTATAATTAAAATTGAATTCACCAAGACTATAGTGCTTATAGAAATTCAATAAGTATGAGTCAAAAAATCAAGTACTTTTGAGAATTTGAGGAAAAAATAGGTAATTTCTACTTTGAACTTTCTCAGCTATGTTATCCATATTTCAAAGTATTTTTAGGCTTTTTTGGCAATGAAAGGATATATATCTATTGATAGGTTACATTCATTCATGCAATCCTGTTATAGTCATTACTGTTTTAATGATCAGTAAATAAGTTAAAGTTGCTTCTTATATTTTCCTATTCTTAAGTAAATAAATATTTAATAGAAGTATTTTCTGCTTGATGAAATAGGCAAAATTGAAAATTTTTCTTATGTCTATTTATAATGTACTTAAAAGTAACTCTCAATATTTAAATTTCTGAAACAATATTTTTCAGCTTGATGCTTTTCATATGTCTTTAAATATTCATTTATTCAGTAAATCTATATTGAACATGTCTAAGGAACATAATTTTTCTAGATCTAAGAAAAGAGAATTGATTCATTGGGATAGATTTGAAGATAAACTGTTTCTGAGTATTTATGAAAGTTGACAAATTCTGAGGTATATATAGAAGTGGTAGATAAGAGAACTACCTGATGAGTAGAAAACTTAAAGTTTAAAAGAGCATTGTGAATGGTCATAAACTAAAAGAATGGATTTTATGTGGGAAGAGAAAGAGAGGGCCTGCTCACGGAGGTTGGTGGTCCATCCTGAACATAGGAAACACATTGTGTAAGGAACCCATGGGAGCCAATGGAAACTTGGAATGTTGGTCTTAGTGCAGAGGCATGTCATCATTGTACCTTTACCGTACATAGATGGTTTGGTTTGCAATGCTGAACATGCATATGAGTTCATTGATGGAAGGAGAATTTAAAAGCACAGAATACTGAGGAATATTAAGAAATGCTCAGATATGTATCTGCTACAGTGCTAAGAGTTGATGGTCTTTCCTGGGAAAATAATAAGAACAGAAATTCTTGGGGAATATTAATATTTTAGAAATTTATAAAAGGTAGAACATCTAGAGAAGATGAAATGGAAATAAATCTTGGTGATACTGAAAAAGACTCAGGTGTTATTTAATAAATGATGCATTTGTAATATATTGCACTTGAAATTTCCTTAAAATTATAACTTCAGTACCAACTACTAGATTTTTAGGATGATTTTGCTACTATTTTCTTTTATTACTACTCGATTTATTTCTATTTAAACAAATAGAAATATGTTACATTTTATGACAGAAACTTTTTATTTTAGGAGTTGAAAAGGTATACCTATTAGAATACATAATATATTTTAAATATGTATCTCTTGACATACCAAACATAATTCCATTAAATAAGTCTATAAGGCAACATCTGACTAAATATGTAGTGTGTGTTTCTGTGTGTGTGTGTTACCAAAAAGAGTATATGTTTTGAAAATTTGTTAGTAAATATACTTAATATCCTTGTGGTAGAAGAAACATGAAACTTTGTAATTAATTGGATAATCAGATAAATCCTGTAATTTTCCTTTGCCTTTGATTCTTATCTTTTCTTTCAACAGTTTATGTTCATCTCTCTGACTAACAAACACTGCTCTTGGATTCTTTCTGTTTTGTTTCTCTCAGAATTCTGCTTCTGTGGAGTGATCAGTTGCAAGGTTCATGATACATATACTGTTTTGAAGTAAGGAGTAACAATTATAATCTAAGTGCAACAGACTGAAGGTGCCCTTCCAGCTGCACACTTACTGACAGCTTGATATTCAGCAAATTACTTGATTTCTATGTGCTAGAACATCATTTCCTTCTGTAAGTCAGATAGTTAGTGTTTGTTATGGGATTGACATGGAAACTTCATGCATGGAAAAAGCACAGCACGATGCCCAGAAGTTTGTAGTCATTAATCCTGGGTCATCCTATCTTTTCTTCCTTGCATTTCCTTTTGCCAATGGAGCAAAGCACTTCAACACTATGAAATACATTCTTGCTCCTTATCAGAGACTGCTGAGTGACAGTTAGGATGATGTCCCTGGAGAAGAAGCTTTCTGCCACTGAAATGCCACACCTGCTGTGCTTGCTTAGCAGGCCAGCATGGTCTACCTAGTTGCCAACTCAATGAAAGGCTTTAAAAACTTGCCAAAACATTTTATCCTAGGCAGTTCTCTTAGGCTTCTAATTGCAAGTGACTTTTTAAATGTGTGACCTTTGATATTGACTATTTCTGGAGAAAATCTTTGTGAAAGGCTACCAGAGGCAGCAGGCCTGTGATGCTAAATCCCTTACTGGGCAAAGAATTCTCATCTATCTGAATTGTATTTCTTTGTAAACTACCTTTAATGGTCTGGTTTGGGAAGCCTAATCTTTCTCTGGAGATAAGAAAGAAATTCTGTGAACACAGCAAGTATTTTAAGTCAGGAAATAGAAAAAGAAGAAAGATTTAATTAAACCGGAGCAGTACCTGGCCTTTCACCGCTGTTATTTATAAGCAATGTTGCATTTACACTTGCACAACTACAGTTCCATAATTTTCACCCTGATTCTAGCTTCCTTTTTCAATTGTGCACTAATCCAAGGACTCAGATGGGTGCATTTGCCTCATGCCTTCTATCACCGAGTATATTTTCACTACCATGTTGTCCCTATAAATGCATTTTTAGCCTGCTTATTATCCATCCAATATGCCACCATGGCTGATTGATAGTTTCACAAGTTCAAATAAAAAGACAGACAGAAAAATAAAACATAAGCATTACTATATCAGATGCTGGGTGTTCAATATTGAATATGAGGTGGCTCTTTCTCTGAAAAGTGTTAGAATCTGATGGGAACCCTTGTATATATCTAAAAATCATAATGCAACAAGAGGAATGTGAAAACAGAGGAGTATTTAGGGATCTTTCAATGTTTTTCATCTAGAAAGGGTCTCTATAAGCTGTTCTAGTGGTATTATACCAGGTAGAGGGCACTTGGAAGAAGGAGGAAGGTTTAGGTAGGAGGAGAATTAATATGGAAAAACAATGTTTTCCCCGTGCAAACTTGGGATAGAGCCTTGGTTTCCAGTGGAGTTTCCTAAAATCTTACCAAAAGTGATCTCCACTGGAAACTTTTTTGGAATTTTTTTCAAAATTTCTTGTAAGTCTTTATACAGTCAAACCATTAGCAATTACTAACAGCAAGATGGCTCAGCAGAAAAAGGCATCATCTATCAAGACTTAATTTTATCCTTGATTAAATAAAAAACTCCCACCTGTTGTCCTCAGACCTCCACATGAGCTCTGAGGCACATGCCTGCACATATGTTCTTACTCATATATCCACATGTTCACTTACAAACAGACATAACTAATACATAAGTAATCATATTAGATATACATTCCTACTTTTAATTGTTAAGTTATAAATGACAGATTTATATTGAATGAAAAATTAATTTAGAGGAACAAGAATTTTCTGTAGTCTTCTTTAAAAAGCACTGATAGGCACATCTTATGATGATGTTTATTGTTTACTGTGTTCTATAGACTATCCTTATACTGTTTGTTTATGTTCTAAATTCCAACCCTAACACTTAGAAGCTAGTGTCTTAGTCAGTGTTCTATTGGTGTGAAGACACAATGGCCAAGGTAGTGTTTATAAAACAAAACATTTAATTGGGGATTGCCTACAGTTTAAAAGATTTAGTCCATTATCATTATGGTGGAAAACATGGAGGCACACAGCTGGAAAAGCAGCTGAAAGTTCTATATAAGGATCGTGAGGCAACAGGAGGAAAGAGACACTGGACCTGGATGAATCGTTTGAAACCTTAAATTCCAAGTGACACACTTCCTTCAACAAGGTGATTCTTACTTCAACAAGGTTGTGCTTCCTGATTTTTCTTAAGTAGTACCACACCCTGATGACTAAACATTCATACATATGAACCCAGGAGGGGCAATCTCTTATTCAAACCTCTACAGATAGATACTGAGAGTTTCTTTATTCACAGTAAAATTCACTTGGACTTTATAGGACTGGATGGTTTTCCTATGATACACACTTAACTTTAAACTTCTGTTGAGATATTTACATGAGCTGATACGTCATTATATCTTTAAGGTCATTCCACATGTGATTTACTCTAAGTGGAACTTCAAGCAATGATTGGAATAAAAATGTAATTAGTAAAATCAATTGAAATAACATTAAAATACAAAAAATATTGTTCTTAAATTCATAAAAAACTTTTGGAAACCTTCATGCATCTACCGTGGCTACTTATTTTAAAACAGGATTACTGTAGCTGGACAAATTAGAGGAAATAAGTGTAATGAGGAAGGTTGGAAATAATATGGATTTTAACAAAATTTTCCAATTTCATGTAATAATGTCAGATTTCCATATTACTTCATTGGTAGTATCTTGAGATAAATGGAAGATACTACAAAGTTCACAGTGCACATGATCTGGGATTTTGGTTACACTGTGTACCAAGTAATGTACAAATGTAATGTTTCATGTAAGCATATGCCTTTTAGTGTAGCTTTCCAATTTTATGTCATGAATTAGAGGAGTGTGCAAGACTTAAAATGCCTGGATATGCTACAGAATTCTGTCATCAACACAGTTCTCTGGACATGAGTTAAGAAGAGAAAACCATAGCTTTGAATTTGTCACTAAATATCCCATCAAAACATGTGTTCTGAGACACTTAGAGAATGGCATTGATTAGACAATGCACTTAGACTAGTCTAATGATATAAATGATATTCTCTTCATAAGCAGTTGTTATCAGAAGCAAAACATCCACCCTGCTGTAGCTGCTCTGTTTATCTTCAGGTTTTGTGAGATGCACTCAGAATAGCTCTCAGAAGTGATGAGTCTTCAAACATAATCAGTTCTGTATTTGCCATTAACAAAGTAAGGGTGTGCCAAATTTGGTGAATAAAATCGGCTATCAAATCAGGAAGTAAAGTATCTTGCCAAAAGTAAAGTAGATTACAAAAGAATGGAACATTATTTTTCTTCATATATTTTATAAACTGACTTCATTCAAAACATTTATAAATGAAAGCTCATTTGTTTAATTGAATGAATTTATTCAGTGTTATTTATATATAAATCCTGTTTTTCATTTTAAACTGAGTCACATCCAATGTTTTATGGTTTTGTTGTTAAGCAACACTGCACATATTAAAAAACCTCATTTTATGTGGGCAGTATAGAGGAGAGAGTATGAAGGAAAATAATATTAAAGCCTTGAAAATTCAATGTAGAAATCTACTATTGTAGCAAATATTTATTTAGTTGACCCAAATCCCACGTTTGCCAGGTCATAGGCTCCTGTAGGTGAAAAGATAGTGGTATTTTTTTCTGCTAAGTGGCATAGTAATATGCTATTTCTTAAAGTTTTATCTTTATACATATAGATATATACAACTCTCAGTCCTCACTAGAGAAACTTTGTTTTGAAGTAGATGACCAATACAGAAACAAATAACCAGTACTTACTGAGCAGAATGAACAATTGCTGAAGGCTCATTCTGAAATTGGACACCTATCAATCTCCTTTCCTTGAAGCTCAGGAATAGTTAGGGAAGATGAGGTGGAAGACTGTAAGAGACAGGAGTGGATGCTTGCATAAAACAGTATTTTAAGGACACAACAGTTCAGCGGTTTATGGTAATTCCTAATTCTTACATATTCTTTGTTTCAGTTTCTACAGCCAAACATCTACCTTCAGGATTTTCATTTGTTTGTTTATTTTTGTGGCTTTTCCATGATGAAATAAAGCCTGAGACAAATAAACACTTGTTCCCACAATTCAATTCAATTTTAGTCAGTATTTTATTGTCACAACTGAGAAACAAATGTAGGTGGAGAGTTGGAGGTAAAGAAATGGAGGTACATAGGACCAAAATGCATCATATATATATATGTATGTATTTTGATATTAAAAATACAACTATCTTAGAAATCTTAAACTATCTCCCCACCAAAAAGGTATTTCTAAACAATAAGAACTACCATGAGAAACAAGAGAATAATTTTGAGATCAAGTACATTGAATTCTAAACAGGATTTAAAAATATGTAGTGCTGCTTTAATAAAAATAAGCTTATGTTAGCTGTAAAAAAATAATTTGTGAAAACTAAGGAAGACATGCTAATATTTTGTGATTGTTTTACTTCCACGGTATTCATTTTTGTTCAATTTCATATATATATATATATATATATATATATGCACAATAGACCTTTGAAGATATATATATACATATATAATATATGTATATAATATATAAATATATATTAATATATAAATATATAATTATATAAATATAATACATATAATATATGTATATATTATATACATATATATTACATAATATATATGTATATATTATATATACTTATTATATAATATATATATATATATAATTGTATATATATAATATACAATTAAATATTTTGTACACTATGAAATTTCTCAGTCAGAAGTCAAACTTCCTGTTGAACCCAGGGTTTATAGCCAATTTGAACAAATAAAGAACATGCCAAGAGAGAAGAAGATTTAGCGAAAATTACTTACTATCACCTTTTTTCAGTAACAGGTGAAATGTGTCTGATGGGACATTTCTTCTCTGATTCTGTTTCTCTGATTTTGTCCTCAAATGCTCTATAGCATCTTGTTTTCTGGTGGTGTTTGGTCTTAGGTACTGACCATACCTGGTATAATTTGTAACAATGAACAGTTGTTTTTACATGCACCTAAGCTGTCAATGAAGGTATTTTGTCAGTGTTCTATTGCTGTGAAGAGATATTGTAGCAAAGCCATTCTTATGAAAGAAAGTATTTAATTATGCAGTTGCTTAGGATTAATCCATTGTCATCATGATGGGGAGAATGGTGAAATGCAGGTAGACTTAATAGTAGCTGAAAATACTAGATTCTGATGCATAGGCAGGTGGGTGACTAGAATTGGTAAAACCTTAAAGCCCACTCTTAATGATACCCTTCCTCCAGAATGAACACACCTCCTAACCTGCTAATCCTTTCAAATCCCTCATGATTAGGCATTCAAATATTTGAACCTATGTAGGCCATTCTTGTTCAAACCATCACAGTTAGCCCTAGTTATCTGGCCAGATTTGTTTTTCACCCCAGAGTATATTCTTGGGATCATAATCTTGTACAAACATAAAAGGGTATCTGTTTTCAAAGGATTCCTCAGAAAGAAAGTGATGATTCAGCTAAAACTTCGAGAACCTGTAGTAGCTTTTCTTTTCTTCAACAGGAGGAGGAATGGAAAAGACTTGATCTATGTCAAGAAAGGGTTTAGACTGAAGTACAAGAACTAGAATTCCAGTATGCAGGCATAAGTGGCATGTGTCAGTTAATACTGTAAAAAGGACAGGATTTGGAATCATCTAGGAGATATTCCTCTAGGACTGGATGTCAGAGATTTTCTAGACTTGGTAAATTGATGTGAGAAGACTTACCTTACATGTCACAGCATTTCACGAACTGAGTTCCTAAACTGAATGAGGAGAAAAATAGATCCGAATATGAGTATCCATCTTTTTTAACTTCCTTTCTATCAGCAAAGAAACCAGATGTCTCAAGCTTCTGTAGCCATGCTTTTAATGCTATCATAGCATGTACCTTAAAATTTCAATCCAAAAGAAAACTATCCATCCTTCCTCCTCACCTTCTTTCTCTCTCTCTCTCTCTCTCTCTCTCTCTCTCTCTCTCTCTCTCTCTTTGTTTCTTTCTTTCTTTCTTTTTTCTTCTGTCCTTCCTTCCTTTTTTCTCTTTCTTTCTTTCTTCCATCCCTCCCTGCCTCCCTCCCTTCCTTCCTTCCTTCCTTCCTTCCTTCCTTCCTTCCTTCCTTCCTTCCTTCCTTCCTCCTTTTGCCTTCCTTCCTCTTTTTGCTTTCGTTCCTTCCAATGTGTTTGGTTGCTAATGTCAGATATCATATCTCAGCAATTACACAAGTCACTAATTACTAAGATAAACAGAGAAGCACCCGATATGATTAAGGTAAGATAGGCATGACTGAGCACTAGGAGGATGAAACATATGGAGCAGGGATTCCTTCTTTAAGCAGGTGAACAATATAATATGTTTAAAATTTTTTGTTTGATTGCAAAGAATTAGAATGAGTAAGAAACCATGGGTCTGAGCTAAATGACGATTTAACACTATTCTTGGAACTCTATTGGATTTGAGAACAAGGAGCACAGTAATTGCCTGATATCAGTGATGGTAAACAAGGACATGCAGAAGCACAAAGGATTGGAATACAACAGAGGAGGAAGTCCTGGGTAGCTATTGACTGAATCTAGCAGTATGGACTGAGATTCTGTGTGACAACAGATGACTGTGGAGGCATGATTTTAGTGGCTGCTTCATAGAACATATTTCTCAGCATCTCTTCAAAGAGCACATCCAAGAGTTCAATACTCAGGGCCTGAGAGCTACCCTCTATAATGTGAGATCAGAAGTTGGATTTGAGAGCAGGAGAGAAGCAGGGAATAAACTAAACAAAGTCAAGGGTTGGAAGATGTTGACCAAAACTTTACAGTTTTGGAACTTTCTATTTTTAAATTAAAGGAGCTCCTTAATGGTGACATTCTATAGTGACTCATACTATAATATTAGCACTTAATGATTCAATAAAAGAACAATAATGCATTTAAAGCTTTAAAAAGTACATTGGGCTGTGAATCAAAGCACTTTTTTCATTGTATTTATTATTTGCTTACAGCTTAGTTTTATATTTACTGTGAATTAAATTTTAAAGATTTTTAATTTATGGAAACTCTCAACTTCCAGCGCTCATATTATAAACCTGAGAGTTTAGGTCGTATTAAATAACACCCGAGGTGCTGTTCTACTTAAAGTACTTGATTTAGTGATTCTAGCAATACTTTGTATCAAAGGGCAAGCCAGAAAAGCAAAGAGGGTTAAATGTGACCTGAAGCAAACTCAAGATCTCTAGTAAAGACTTGTTTTGTAGGAGCAATTCTTTAGCTTTTAATCATGTGGGGAGCTGACAGTTGTGTAGGTGCAGATTTGCAATGCTTTTAAAGGAATGCTTCACTTGAATGAATTCATTGTAAAAAATAAGATAAAGAGACTATTCTGTGTCAGAGTTTGAAAAGACCATATGAGGTCTTAGTCCCTTATTTAACTCTACTGATTAAATAGCTTTGAAATGGGCCATAAAATTTTAGAATGTTTAGAAGATCTTATAAATTGAAGTAATATACCATTCATTTCCTTCATGAAAATATAACAAATGACAACAAAGGCATGTTTTCTGTGAATAAGGTTACCTGCTTTGACTGACAGAACAAATAACACATTTTAGACCACTGTAAAGAAGTGTTCACTTCATAGGGATTCTAGTAATGATTGCCTCATGGCTTCAGTGTTTAGGACTTATTCCTTAGCTATACAAAAAAAATCACAAAATTGATTTCCATGAGGTCTTAACCAATCCATGTGTTAAATATTATAATAAAGCAAACACTGAGCCCCTAGCTTCTCCATTTTTATAAATCTTCAGAAGTGCTTTGATGTGATTATTTGACTGAGGGCCAACTTCACGGGCTTATCTTATTTCTGTACACACTGGGAAAGTGTGTCCCTGTACCAAACATATACTGCAGGGTCACACTCCGATGTCCGTTTGTATTGCTGCCCCCAAGCTCAGTGTCTAGTTATCTAATAAGCTTCAGAAAATAATTTATTCACATATATGTACTAACAAATGTTCAGTGGATTTTCAGATGTTGGAATGTGTTAGAATGCCAGGGAGTCATAGACACTTACACAGTACTACATAGGAATAAAGATGGCTGGGAAAAGAGTGTCTTACTCCACAAGTTAGTGGAATATTCTCATTATGAGACTTTTTTTCCAAAAAAGAAAATTGTTACTCATAGACAATTACCAGTGAATGACCTTTATCTATAAATATATAATCTGAAACAGTCTGTAGATTTGAATATTGAATATAAAACTACCTATGAGTAAGAAATCAAACAAAATGATTTAAAAATAAATTTTGTCTTGTGGTCTATCAATTATGTACAAAAGAATAAAATTTCTTTTTATATACCTTCGAAGAGAAGTTAAGAGAAATTTAGGAGTTTGGAGGTTAAGTCAATCGCTGATGCTATGTTACTGATACTTCAGAAAATTCCCATTTGTGAATTTCAATTACGTTTTTCAGTGAAAAATGTCATACTATGTACTTTTTCCTCTTGCTGACAGAAATAAATACATATTTGAAAGAATTGGAGATTCTGTCATATTATAAAGGGAGTTTATACAATGGGGACATCTTGTTTATCTCATAAAGTATTAGAGTAGATTTACAAGGCATATGATTAAATTAGATAAATGGAGGAGGGATAGGTTCACAGTGGTGGGTCTTTGTCCACATTAGATACTGTCAGACACAGGGTCTTTCTTGATACTTCCTACTAAAATTCTATTGACAGAATTTTCTCTGATTATTTCTTTCTGTGTTATCACTCTTTTTTTCCCCCAAGGAATTTGACTGAGTTTATTTTAGGATAACTTGTAGATATTTTTTTACAACCTGAAATTAATGATTTGTCTTCATTTATTTCTTCCTATTTAAAACAACATACTAGCAGTCAAAGAAAATATTTATTAAAAGAAAGAACCAGATTCCTTTTACTTTAATTTAAATATTGGCAGACAAACATGATAATTTTGGAATACTTATAAGATACGAATTTCCTTCAGATACCCTCAAATCCTGGTCATATTTACATACTAAGGAGACTTATGACTCAATAAACTGCATGCTGACACGTAACTAAATAAGTAAATAACTGGAGTGAAGGCCAGCCGCTGTTTAACAGCTTCCCTGGTAGGTATACACTTTCAAACAAGCCTGAAATGTAGGTCTCTGGACATCACTTAAAAGAACCACAAATAAACAGTCTGTGATCTCTTATTCCTCCTGGACAGCCAGTGAGCATGGCCAGGAGTAGGGCGGGGGGAGTCGGTGTTCTTCTATCCAGTGTGCTCTAAACACAAACATGTCTGTCCAAATGTTAGAGTCATGCTTCTGTTGACAAATATAGGGAGCTCAAGAAAGTGAGGAGGCCTGAAGTCTGGGTCCCAGAGTTCATTGCCTCATCTAACCTTTTATTTAGCAAGGAATCATTCTCCAGACTCTTACACATCAACTTCAACAGTGAGGCCAAGTTACCCTGAGAGACTAGAGTCAAATTGTCCAATTGTTACAAATAGCTCTCTTTTATAGTCTCTACAGCATTACCCTTTTCATGTGCTCATTTGTACATAGGTTCCCTTTTAATATATCCACTATAGCCACAGGGTAGCAATCTGTACTGATGGTATTCTTAAGAACTGCTTCCGATCAATGAGACACTATCATGGTCCAGGTGTGAGCATCATTACAACCACATGAAGGATGAAAGACTCATGAGCCAGCTGTTGAACTTACTCTTTTTCATGTGTCTAATTGAATATATCTTGATAAAGTTTCACATGTGATATAATTATTTTCATCTTTGTATTTTTATTTTCTATCTTTCCCTATCATTGGCCATTTCCACAGCCTTTTACCATTTTTAATAGCTACACTCAACCTAACCCCTAACACCTACTGGCCATGTAGGCAGCAATATTTATCAAAGTTTTATAATCTGGCTATGATTATAAGATTTTTATGCTATGAATATCTCCTTGAAAATACACAGAAACGCTTTTAGGTGATATGATAAATACCTCCCTTGTGTGAATTAATAAGGAAATTATGACCATAGGAGATCACAGAGCTATTAAGTTTGCAATTGCGGTTTTCCTGCAGAAAGTCTAGCTGCAGGTCCTATCCCGTGGTTATGGTGAAGTGTTCCATTTATAATTGTTGAAAACTTGATCATTAACTAAGGAATATTCTAGTTATGCAAAATCATCCTAACTCCTAAGAGATGAGGAGTACAAGTTTTCCTTTCAAACAGTTTTTAGGAAGGGTTCATATAGAGGATGAATGAGAGGTAAAAAATGTACCATCCTCTGGTTCTCTGTAAACAAGAAATCAAATATAGAATGGAACTAAGGTTGAATCATGATGGATGTGCAGATACCTGGAATTTATAGTCATTAATATGAGGAACAGACAGAGCAGAATGTGTGGAACACTAAATCAGAAGCTTATGAATGTAAGATGAACGTCCACCTCAAGTCTGATATCAGACAGGCATATGATAAGCTTACTTAGACATGGCAATGCAGAATATATAACTATCAGATAAATGACTGATACATGTTTTTTATATTTCTCTTTAAAATTTTTACTGAATCTGTAAGACTCTGAACTAAAAAGATGTTATCACTTAAGTCTTAACGCTGAAATGTTTTATCAATTTAAATCTGTAGAATAAAGTTTTGCACATAAGTTCTAATGCTTAGTCAGTAAGATGGGAAGAGAATGAAAAACTACATTTCATAGAAGTAACCAAGTTTGGGGACATTTTCCAGGTCTGAAAAATTATTTCTTTAATACTCATTGTTAAGGCTAATTTGTGATGCCTTCTACAACCAAAAGCATTAAATATTATTCATTTTATATTCTTTATAGAAAAGAGTTGTTAATGCTGAAAAATGCTGTGTATTTATCTTAACTGGCTTCTGACTGAAACATAGACTGAAACATAAAAGAGAATGAGATTAGATTATTTATTTTTATGTCAGTAAACCATTATATTGATTATATATTACTTTTTGTTTATTATTCATCTATTTTGGCAGGCTTAGGGTGTTACTACTCCACAATACTCACTTTTCATTCCCCATTCACATATCTTGTCCATTGTGAACTTGGACAAGGCATTCATTGAAATCTAAAAGCATGTTGGAATTACACATTAAAGTAATAAATAGTGTCTGGAAAGAGAAAGTATGCTTTTGTGTGGAAACGTGCCTGACACCAAGCCAGCTGACTTAAATCCAATCCCTAAAACCTACATGGTGGAAGAGGGGAACCTACTCTACAATTGTCCTTTGACTTCCTCAAGCCTTGACTAGTCCTCCCAAATATAGCACACACACACACACACACACACACACACACACACACAAACATACACATACACACAAACATACACATACACACAAACATACACACACACACACATAAAGTGAATTCTTTTAGATATTAGGAAAGGTCCCTACACGTGCTATGCACATATTTTTACCATCTCCTACCCAGAGAAATGTTTCTTAGTACTCATGTGCTATGAATATAACTTAAGTACTGCTTGATGCATTTGTGTATATATGAAAAGGAAAATATAAGTTCATTTAACTTGCACTTCAGAGTTTGTTACTTAAAGAAATATAAATTAAAACATTCCATTTGCTTTCTGATAATGCTCTGAATTATTTAACATATATATATATATATATATATATATATATATATATATATATATACTGCTAATTGGTTAGTGTAGAATAAAACAATAATAATGGGCAACATGTTGCCATTACTGGTTTAGACAAAAAGACTATAAACATGCAAACTGTATTAGCTACATTCACTGTTGCTATGATAAGAAAAACTTCCTGGCAAACTCAGTGTGAGGATGCCATAGCTCATGTTTATGCACAGTCCATCACAGTAGGAAATTTATTTTGGAAAGAAGGTGAACAGAGTCCACAGCAAGGATTTGAAAGTTAGGAGATTTATGCATAACTCACTTTCTCCTGCACTCTTTCTTCACTCTAGAATAATAGCCCATTTGCTAATGGCACCCATATTCTTTTTTTTATTCGATATTTTATTTGTTTACATTTCAAATGTTATCCTCTTTTCTGGTTTCCCCTCTGCACAACTCCTATCCTAGTCCCCTCCTCCTGTCTATATGAGGGTGCTCTCCTACCCACCCACCTACCCATTCCCACTTCACCGCCCTGGCATTCCCCTACACTGGGGAATGGATCCCTCACAGGACCGAGGGCCTCTCCTCCCATTGATGCCAGATAAGGCCATTCTCTGCTACATATGCAGCTGGAGCCATGGGTCCCTACATGTGTACTCTTTGGTTGGTGGTTTAGTCCCTGGGAGCTCTGGAGGATCTGGTTTATTGATATTATTGTTCTTCCTATAGGGTTGCAAACCCCTTCAGCTATTTCAGTTCTTTTCCTAACTCCTCCATTAAGAAGAGGCCCTTGTGCTCAGTCCAATGGTTGTCTCCAATCATTCACATCTGTATTTTCCAGGCTCTGGCAGAGACTCTCCAAAGACATCCATATCAGGCTCCTGTCAGGAAGCACTTCTAGGCATCCTCAATAGTGACTGGGTTTGGTGTCTGTATGTGAGATGGATCCCCAGGTTGGGCAGCCTCTGGATAACTTTTCCTTCAGTCTCTGCTCCACACTTTGTCCACATATTTCTGTTAGATAGGAACAATTATGGATTAAAAGTTTGGAGATGAGTGGGTGGACCCATCCCCTAACCAGGGGCCTTGCCTAATCCTTGGTCTCTACAGGTTCTCTTTCCCTTTTGTTGAGCATTTCAGCTAATCAATCTCGCTCCTTTTGCATCCTGGGAGCCTCTTGCTTTCCTGGCATCTGGGACTTGCTGGTGGTTACCCCCAGTTCTCCATTCCCCATTATTACACACCTCTTCTTAATGGATCTTCCTTGGTAAATTATATTTGGAAGTTTTCTCAAAGACAGACAGAGTGATGTGTCCTCTGGGTGATTACAATTTCAGTACAGTTGACAATGAAAATTAAGAATCACAATCCACCTCATATATGCTTGACACGTTAACACACCATTTTCCATCATTCTATACCTGGTTCTTCAGTGCAAATGCTCATCTCCTAATCAACATGTATTCAGTTCCTCTATAAGATAAAAGTCTCACATATCAAACAGTTCCTACATGGTTCAGAATATAGCTGTAATCTAAGGCTATCTGTCAAGTATGAAGAAATTAAAATAGTTAAATACTATTCATACACTGTGTCAGAGTGAACTATTCCTTTCCAAAACAGAACAAGAAGATATCAAGAAAAGACTCACATACAATAAGTTGAAACACTAAGGAAAGCACTAAATTCTGCAATTCCAAGTTCAGCATCTTGACCTTATGCTGGAGTTACCTACTCTACTAGCTTAGGATAGGCTTATCCCTCCACATATGCCATCTGCATCACATGTAATTTATCTCTTGTCTATGGTTTCAAATCTCCTTGATGGACATCCCATAATCATGGCATCTTCAAACACCTGCAGTTTCCATTGCTACTTGGGCTTCCTCTGCACAGCCTTACCAGGGCTCACATTGAAAGTAATGTACTCCACCACACTGCTTGGTGTCAGGAGCTTTCTTCACTCTCAGAGCAAGACTCCATTATATCCATACTCACGTGTTCTCAAAAACCAGCACTGTGTAAACAGCATTCCTGACTTCTCTTGCCATCTGGAGATACGGTCTGGCTTTCTCCTGTCTTAGCTGCTGTACCTGAAAAAACACTTCCCTTGATTTTTTTTTTTTTTTGGAAAGGAACTTTTGATACTGACTTTTTAATTTGCTCTCTTTCCCTGCAAATACATTTGCATTTTCATAAAGTTGAAGAGTATTATGGGTTGAGGCATGTCCTCTAGGTAATTTTCCTGTTTTTTTTTTTAATCTTTTAATTATGGTAGTCCAGTTTGTAACAGAGTTGTAGTCTAAATGTCCTCTTGTTTGAATAGCCTGTTAAGCTTTGCTTACAATATTTTAGGATTCTGTAGCACACAGCCTCTAATTCTTCCATATAATTTCTGAGAACCATTTCCAAAGGCTTCTGACCTACATAGTCCTGTTTACCACAGCAACTTTCCAACTCCTTGATTCCAGTATTCTGCATTAGTTTATTTTAACAAAAATGTGACAAGAAATTTAACAGAATCATTTTAAGGAAGGACAGGTTTATTTTGCTTGTAGTTGGAGGATCTTCTTTGTCATGGTGTTTCCATCAGGCATGGATGTGAGAGGATGAAGAGGCTGCTTATAGTGAAGCTGAGGGTGGGGAGTAGGCCTTTTGCTCTTTTGCTCCTCTTCTTCACCCTAAGAACTCAGAGTATGGGATACATTGCACACATCCATCTCTCTTCTTGCTCTTCTTTCCTCCACGAAACCTCTGCAAGCAGATGTGCATAGATATTCTCAGAGAAACGTTTCTTAGCTTGTTGTTTTAAAAACAAAATCCCAAACATTTGATTTACCAAATGAAGAGTCAGGAACCTGACACTGAGATGAAAGCCTGCTAATGCAGAGAAAGCACCCAGCTGACCTACCTATTCTACCAAAGAACCAGAGGGAAACAGACCTTTCTCTTTCTCCATGATGTTTCAAATATCCTTTAATTTAAAAGACCCTTCTTTCTACTTTCTTATGGTCTCTCCCAATTACCTGGTTGCTTGCTCTGCCTCTTGACCTATTGTTGACATTATTACCTTTTCTTTACAGAAATCTTTAGGGTTAAAGGTGTGTGGTAGGGCTGAGTCCCACCACAACAAGGATTTTTTAATTCAAAATCTTAGGCTTCCCAACGTGATTAAATATCCTGGAACTCTAGAGGATTCTGAATACTATGTTTAAATTAGTATGTATGTATTTAAAATAGAAAGGACAATTAAACACCATACAAGACTCAGGCACTATACTGAATCCTATTTTGTCGCCATGTGAGAATCTCTGACATATTGCTTTCTGTCATTTTATCATTAAGTATAAATCATTTCTATGCAAAGATCTAATATAATTTTATTTATTCAATGAACTATTTTGTTAATTGTTTTCAAAAGATCCTAAGGTTGACTATGCCAGGTAGTACCAATAAAAGTCCTATACTTATTGCTTTGGAAAAGTAATTATTATGAAAGCAAACTTATTAAATGGTAAAAGTGATCTAAGTCTGAAAATTTATTCCTACAGAGCCTTGATTTAAATATAATTTTATATGCACTTGCATGATTGAAAGATTATGTTTTAACAGAAACAACACATCTATTTTAAACATAATTTTTATGTGTAGTTCTAAATGCAGTAAAAAATGTAATTCCTTAGCTCATTTTATATTTTAAAGATCATTTATGGGAACATGGAATAGATTTTTATTGTCCTTAGCCTCAAGTTCATAATTACTTCATGTGTACCATAGATATTTCAGAAGGATTCATTGATACTGAGTATTAATTATACAAATATCCGGTTACTTCTGTAGATCCACCTTAGATAGTTTAAATTTTGTTATATTTTCTCATATATTTTAAGCATAAATTATAGTTTATACTGCATGCTTATTGGAAAAATAAGTTAATGATATAAGTTCCATTTTTTTAAAGAGTGTAAGACTTGTAATGCTATTAAAATGTTTCCAATAGTTATTTCTTGCTTATGACAGCGTTCATCTCATCTTTCAAGGTATGCCTTTTCATCCTAAATCAGCTATGTTTCAATGTTTTGAAATTAGATATTTATCTTTCCATGTGTATATCACATATATACATATATACTATTGTGCACAAATAGTACTCCAAAAGATTCAGCCAATCACATTTTAAAACTTTTTGAGACATGTGACTGTCATGTCTGTATTAAAGTGCTGCAAAATTTTTATTGTCATATTTCCCTGAAAACACAATATAACCACTGTCAACACAGAATTCATGGTCTAGAATTTTGCACAGCATCTAAATACGATTTAGAATATATGGGAAAACTGTTTAGATTATTTGCAATTATTGCACTAGAAAATACACTGATATAATTATCCAGGAATCCTGAGGGATAAAAGTGTAAATAAAGTGTGGGTATAACACTTCCCTTCCTTGCATAGTCTCAACATTTTCTGTATTTATAGGATTAGCAGCTTCATGGAAAGATTCTTTAGTCATTCCTTTTAATCCCCAATTTTTGTTTCCTCCAATATATTTTATCTTATACTGATCTATTATTTTTTTCTTGATACCATATAGTAGGAGACACTTCAAAATTTAGCATATAGAAAGCATTATTTAAGTTCTTAAACATTATATAACTTAGTCATAACCAATAATATAAGGAATTTAGTAACACTTTACCTATAGGTAGATGAAAAAATAAGGTATTAGTAAATTTATCTGTGGTTATCCAGTAACTGAGTGATTGAGTCAAGATCTGAAGCCAGAGGTCCAGGTTTATTTTCTAGGTTTTTACTTAGGCATCTGTATCTCTCTGTCACTTATGCTGAGCACCATGCGTAGACAAGTTAGAGAACCATCTACTTTCATTTTCCTGATGGTTATGTTTTCTTACATCATGACATACTGCTTGCTCTCTTGAAAATACACCAAATAAACCAGCAGTTACATCATTCTAGTGAATTATTTCCGTCATTTAAAAGATGTGTCTGTTTTTCAATACCAATCTTTTGGAAGATGCCCTACCATGCATTCTTCCCAGCAGCTCATGTTTTGACTACATGCTGAAGATATATATATATATATATATATATATATATATATATATATATATATATATATTTCTAAAGATGCATTTCAAGAAGATTAATTACAGTTGTAGATGGTACTTTGTAATTTAAGTCCAACAGTGAACTATCAATGCATTGATTCTAAATTCTGAATGGAACTTTGGGATGGTTTTCTTTAATGAAAATCACGTTGTCTTTTTGCTCTCACAAATAAAAACATTACATAGTTGGATTATGGTAGCTACTCAATTTTTTTCACAGTCCAACACTTCATAAATCTCACTGAAGTTGTACACAGAACTACCATTCTGAGGCAATGCAGCATTATGTAGGATTTTCACTTGTTATATTTTCATGCAGTTATCTATCATCAGTGAATAAAAGTGACTGCAATTTGATTCCCCAGACCCACAGTGGAAGGAGAGAAATGTCTATGGATATTTGTCCTCTGATCTCCACATGCTTGTTATGGCTTAAACTGCCCTCACTCATATATAAACATCATTGTGTGCATGTACACACACACACACACACACACACACACACACACACAGCCATAAAATCAAATACATGTAAAATTGAAAAAGAATCATCACTCTGTGCCTCTTTCCTTTAATTTATTCCTAAGCATGCTTACAGTGTATCAGTATTATAAGTGAGAGTGAATATTTTCTGACCCTTGAGTAACTTTTTCCTGGTAATTTTCCTTTTTTTTTTTTGTCTTCATTCTTTATGTTTCCTCTGCTCCACATCTTCTTTCATATGATACTTGATATTTCATTAATTATTTCATGCCTTATTAAATTGAATTTACTAAATTCAGCTATAATTATCACTTGGAAATCATGTCGTATATGCACTTAAAATCAGAGTTCATTCCATAATAGTTAGTTATAGGTTGAGCTTAGAAATTGTTCATGAAATTTATTAAACACTCTCATCCCAAATGTCAATATATTCTTAATTTCAATACTATTTTAGAGAGTAAAGTGAACTCTAGGTTTTTTTTGAAAGAAGTGCCATATTTTTGAGAAAATGAGACAAAGAAGACTTATATGTGATTTTGGAATCTCACTTAGAATAGAATTGTAAATCCTCATGTATGAGTGTTTAGGGACATTGTCACATTTTGTATTCACTGTAATCTACCTAGTATAGATTTTACCTCATAACAGACAAAATTTTTTCTCAGTCCAAGTACCATGGGTAGGACCTGTACAGACTGAACTTCTAAGGATACAGACTCAACTTTTCAGTCACAGATATGTTGCAGCCCGTACTGCCCGTTCCAGTCCGAGGGTCAGGGTCTAGCGAGAGAGAGAGAGAGAGAGAGAGAGAGAGAGAGAGAGAGAGAGAGAGAGAGAGGATAAAGGGGAAGAGACGCGAAGAATGGAGACAAGACAGAGATTCTGATCAAGTCTCGTTTATTGAAGGGAATTCTGAGCTATTTATAGGCTTTTGCCACGTGCCTTGTAGGCGCGTGGATACCACGTGCCTTGCAGGTGTTGATATGACGTAAGCCTTACAGGCGTCTATAGCGTGGACAGCACGTGCACCGCAATGCCTTGCAGGCGTGGATAGCAAATGCACCTTATAAGCATGTATGGTGTAGATAGCACGTGGACAGCACGTGAACTGCAATACCTTGCAGGCGTGACTACCACGTGCACCTTGCAGCTGGGGGCAGTAAACAGCAACACAAAATATGTGGGATATCAGAGTGTGCTTCAGCTGTTGTAGGCTATTGAAAACCAAATCTTTCGTCAGGGTATATGGTTCCAGATGGCTGCAAAGTTGATCTAGCCTCTTTCTGTTAAAGTCGGCTCCCAACAGAGATACAAAATATCTGCCTTCCCCCAGTGGGCCTTATACAGGCTAATACAGTAGAAGAGTAAACCTGAACACCAAGTTCACATATACTACTATTAATCCAAATTAATTGATACAGAATCCTCATGAAAATACATATTTGTGTGAAACTGAAATGGTTTGGTACTACATAATGCTTGGACTGATTCATCAGCAAGACTATTCCTAGAAAGGAAGATAGATCAATCTACTAAGTGTCTAGTTCATGATCACTGGTTTTTAAAAAAACTTACCAGATGAAATTTTCTTCAGTGATTCATAGGACACGCTGAACATTCCAGTAGTACTTAAAGTGTTCCCAAATGAGCCTAAAAGCCGGTGCTTGGAGCAAACGCTGACTCTCCAGGTACAACCACATTTGGCCAGATGCTAATGTTATTTCAGATGGTGAAAATGGACTGAGTCATGTATGCCTCCTAAAATTTTGAAAATATATGTTCTTAAAAATAGGTGATAAAAACATAGCTGAAAATATTTAGTTCGTGAATCAGTCTTTTTGACTTTGCTAGTAATACCTTTTATTTTTGTGAATATTCAGCATCCACATACATAGGCTGATACTTTATATAAAATATAGTTCCCCAATCAACACACTATTTAATAGCTATTTGTATAGGATAAATTAATCATCAGAACTTGGTTGCTAGCTAGTATTGTTTCACAATTAAATATTGTGAATAAACTTTAAAGCTTTAATCAAGTTTTTTTTTTTTTTTTTTTACAGATATTTTATTTTCAAAAAGCATCAGATATACTCTAGGTATAGAAAAGTGGAAAAAAATCTCTTTACATAGCTATATTGATGCTAAGTGAATTTAGCATGCATAGTTCTGAGTGCAGAATTAGCATCTGTAAAATACAGTGCTGTGCACAAAAGTTGTCTCCTGCACCAACATCAAACTACAGACCATTTAGCCTATAAAAGTCTCAGCAGTTTACTATGTTAAGAAATGGAGAATAATTAGGGTCCTGTAAATTGTCTTCAAGAAAAGTAGAAAAAATACAAAGTGTATTTACATATGTTGCCTAAAATTTTGAATATTATATCTTCTTCTAGATTGTAAGTTATCTAAAGTTATATACAAATGTTAAATATTAATTTTTATATACATAAATTATCTTTATATATGCATATGTACACACACAAACTTTTAAACTCATTATTTATATATATGTATATATACATATGCAAAATATATACATGTATATAAATATACACAGCTTCATATATATGTATACACATATACAAACATATACACACATAAATGCATACACACAAATATGTATGAAATAGATAGCTAATTTACAAAAGTCCTCAAAGAGATAAAGCATACTATATTAAAGTATCATCTACTCACTACAGTTGAATGGTTTGCTTTGTGGACTGATAATTAGGCTCTCATTTATGTTGCCACATTGATTGTTTACTCCCCTCAGTGATACACTATTGTTTAAGCTCCACCCAATACACATCCAGTGCACTGATGCTGGCAGATTACAACATGCTAACCAAAGTGAGCTACATGCAACATATACAAGAGTATCTTCTTTGTGCATAACCTACAAATTCAGTACAATTATAAAGTTGTAATATTAGAGTATTAAAAATTAAACTGTCAACATTTTCCAATTTCAGCAGTGACAAAGATATGTTATTAAAATAAATAAATATTCTTCAGTTGAGAATGTTTTATTAAGCTTTGTACTCCATCTTTAATAGGGTTATTTGGTTTCCTGGAATCCAACTTCCTGAGCTTTTTGTATATATTGGATCTTACAGAATGGCTAAGACAAAAAACTCAGGTGACATGAGATACTGTTGAGGATGTGAAGAAAGAGGAACACTCCTCCATTGTTGGTGGGATTGCAAGCTGGTACAACCACTCTGGAAATAAGATGGGTGGTTCCTCCGAAAATTGAACATTGTACTACCCAAGGACCCAGCTATATCACTCCTGTGTATATACCCAGAAGATGCTCCAACATATAACAAGGACACATGCTCCACTATGTTCATAGCAGCCTTATTTATAATAGCCAGAATCTGGGAAACAACCCAGATGTCCTTCAACAGAATAATGGATACAGAAATTTACACAATGGAGTACTACTCAGCTATTAAAAACAATGAGTTCATGAAATACTTAGGCAAATGGATGGGACTAGAAGAAGCATCCTGAGTGAGGTAACACAGTCACAAAAGAACACACATGGTGTGCACTCACTGATAAGTGGATATTAGGCACAATGCTAGGAATACCCAATATACAATTCACAGACCATATGAAGCTAAAGAAGAAGTAGAAAATCCCATACTAACCCACTGGAGATTTGATAGAAACAAAGACCACTGAGCTGAGGGGAGATGAGTTGTTTGTGACAAGAAACCCGCTTGTTTGCATTATGAAAATAAAGCAAATTTTACCATTAAAAAACAAAATAAATGGAAATTAATTTTAAAGCAGTGTATTTGAAACATTACAAGCAAAAGAAAAAATTATTCGGGGGGAAGTCAGATAGTACCATAATTCAAGAGTGGATACAAATTAGAAGATGTTTATATGTAGCTAAATGTAGCCACTGTTACATATTGAAACACTCATATAGAAAGAATTGATAAACCCTGTATCAATAAATTGACTGTGCTAAATGAAATAATAAAATTTTTGATAAGCAATATGTATGAAAATATACTTTTGTTTTCATAGTAGTCATTGAACCAGTTTGTATTCTTCAGAATATCATTACTAACTTGCTGTGGCATGGGAAAGTGAATGTGAAATTGTTACAGCATATTAGAACAGTGAAGTAACTTGGAATGTTTAGAAATAAGGTGAAGTGAAATGGGAAGCGTTGGCTTGTGCTCAGTTGGGTTCTCCCGGATCACTGGGGTGCACGAGGAGCCTCCATCACTACTGTTTCTGTCTGAACATGACCACTTCAGAGCACACTATGTAGTATTATGAGATTCCAGTTTCAAATCCATGTTAGAAAGTCAAAAAGAATACTTTATTTATGGTTCCAGGAACATTCCAATGCCAAGAATAAAGATGTTTTAGAGACTGAAAAATAAGAAAAAAAAAATAATCTCGAAGTGTTAAATGCTTATATTTCTTTTCTGGGTTAGTAATTTATATATTTTCTTGAATATTGTCCTTTATTTTTGTAAGATATTCTCTTAAATCCAAATTAATGAATGAATAGGTAAATAAAATAGGAATCATATTTTCAGAGGATGAGATTTGTGGAGGATTCTAAACCTAAATGCTTTTTCAACGAAATTCCTTGTCTCTGAAATCATCTCTAGAACAAAGATGGCACACCAGCATTCATGAGGACATTCATGGGGTGAAAGGTCCCTCCTTACATCTTCTGTCCGATGTCACAAATCTTTAGTAAAACTAGAATATCTCCTCACATTTCACAGCTCAACAAGCCTCCTTCTTTATCATCTGGATTAACTACAGTTAAAATGCTTAAAGAATCTGACTTTCACATTTTACCTATCCTATTGTAATCCTAGTTAAGATTTTAGATTTTTAAAATCTATTTTCTTATATTTAACTGAAAAAAAAAAAACTACACATCCTTTCAGACTCTCATGCTCAATTCTATGATCCCTAGTTTATAAAAAGAAGTAAAAAACAAATGAATAAACAATAAACACCCCAAAATCCAAATACTAGGGGATTGTTGATTGTTCATGGTAAAGTATTATCATTTTCCTACTGACACTATACAGTGCTGAAAATGACTGTTCATCTTCTTCCAACAAGAATTCTGGCAGACATCAATTTATCTCAAAATTATTTCAACCAGAGTAATTTTGATATTGCTCCCTGGAAAAAAGAAAAAGATCAATCTTATGAAGTTAAAGGGTTTTCTTTTCTTTTCCTTTATCTTTTTTTAAGACTGCTGGCTGTTTTGAAACATCAGAAGAAATCTTTGAGTTTATTTTTCCTTTGCCATTTATCAATAGTTTTTGTCATACAGTTCAGTATCTTATCATGGTAGATAGCATTTCAATAGGATACTCATAACAAAATCCACGATTGCTTTCTACTTAGCTCCTACAAGGTTCATTCTACAAAGTTCATGGTTCTTGTGCCTTCCTGACTTTTTCAATGTGTAATTTTTCTGAAATAGGTACAATTGATCATCCCAGGTAGGATGACAATGAAGTGTTAAGTCATCTTGCCTCATCTGGGTACATGAAATAGTAACTTGGGATCCTTCATTGCTCTATGAGTCTTTTTTTTTTTTTTTTTTATGAAACAGTCTATTGTATATTACTCTGGAAGTAAGTGTGGAAGAGTGAGAACTCCCTATACTTCGAGACCTCATTTCACACAAAATAGAGTCTTAGGTGTTGTCAATGTATGTGTTATTTATATAAGGTAAACCTGGCTTAGATCCATCATCAGAATCTGATACTCTACAATTGTGAAAGTAAAATCATGTAATCCCAAAGACTAAAATTCACAGATGCTAATTAGGACTCTCACGGATGAAAGAAGGATGGGGGACACTACATGTTGTGTCTCTGTGTGTGGTCATTACAAGTTAACACACTATAAGTTATAACATATGTATTTCTGTTAGAAATAACATGTTTTCACATAGATTTATGTCCATTTATTGATAACATAGTGTTAAAAGTTTTAGAAATTGTGTTATTTTAGAAAGAAACTCACAGTTGAGTGATTAATGGAATACTCTTTTAGCAAAAACATCCCTTACAGTATTCTGTTTGGTCCATAGGTGTGTCACTCCTTTACTTTGAAATCATCGTTTAACTAAGTGGTTATTTATTGGTCATGAAACCTAAAAAGAGGAATCAGAATGATGTTTGTAAACTTAAGATATTATTTTCTTGAGTGATTCTTCTCATTTTGTTAACATTAATGTGAATCTCTTCACACAGGTATTCGTTTGAGCAGTGATATAAATAGGGAGAACTCCTTGAACACTACTTATTTAATTTAGCACTGTTAGCAGCCTGAAAGAGGGGAAGGACTCACACCTAATCCATCCTCCTTTCTTTCTAGTGAATTACAAATTACAAATTGCCCTTAATTATTGCTCAAGCGGCCCTGTGACCTTCATCTCTAAGATTTCTCTCTAATATGTTTTGAGGGAAGAAATGGAGTTAATGTTTTCAAGTTTCAAGAGAGTTCCTCTTAGCAAGTTTGTAAAACAGACTGTTGAGAGGAAGCAGGAAGGACTACAGTTGATTGAAAACCGATGCTCCGAGACCTTGAAGTCTGCAATTGTATTAATTGGAAGATGGATGTTTTGTCATAATGTTCTCCCCATTAGTAATTAATAGAAATAATAATAGTAATAGTAATAATAACTTTAGCTTCATTGTCACCGTGGGCAAGAGTATACGAAACAATCTGTTCAATTTTTCATGTTCTATGAAACTTAAGAAAGATTAACTACGGACATATGTCCAACGACAAAACAAACCCCTCGACAGCCTGAAAAATGATGAAAGATTACGTGACGATTATCAAGATGATGTTAAAGACTCACTTCACTCATTATTTTTAAAAGTAGCCTGGATGAATGGAAACAAATGTATAGCTAAGGATGACCGTGTGCCTGATCTGTTTTAATGGGGATAACTAATCTTTGACCTCAATTGGAGAGGAAATAGAAAGGGATTGCTTGTTCTATTTGTCTGAAGTTACAGACTATAGCCTATCACCTCATTTGTTTAATTTGAATAAGGTAGAACTCATAAATATTTACTGATAATTAAAAGTAATTAAAGAAGCTACATAAGGCAGGTAACCTCATTCATCAAATAAGAAAGAAAAGTGGCTAGTGTTTCCAAATCTGTTAACCAAAACTCATGCTGCATGTGCAACATACAGAGCTTTGGGCTTAGGAGGGAAACCTGAAGTGGATGAGAGTGCCTCGTTCTACTACATTTGAAGGCCCACCAAACCAAAACAGGGATATTACTAGAACAGACCGAGTCTGGAGAACTGACAAAAATCACATCATGACACATACATTTAAACATCTACACCTGTATATGTTGACTAAGAAATTTTCTGGTAAGGAAAGGGAAATAACTTATTTTTTATAAAAAATTTATAATTTTTCTTCCTATTTTACATTTACAGGGAAAACCAAGATCAATTGATTTAACATAAAATATGCTGTTAGATATTTTGCTGCCTCATAGCATTATAATATGATCTATATTTTCATCCTGTTTTTTTCTGTTTCTTTTAATAAGATATATCCCATGGTGGCATAACTTATATCTACATAACTATGATTCTCCTGGCTGAGACATTTGCATCTAGAGTGTAATAGGTGTCTAAAATCCATTTACTGATGGAATGAAACCAAACATGACTTTATAAACTCAACCTTGATTTTAATAGTAGCATTTCTCTAAGTAGCAAATCATATTTTCCACACTATTACCCAATGCATATTTATATGTTTTGTGAATCATGTATTTATGAAATATTAATGTAACTCAAAGTCAAAACAACAGTGAGTTCTCTAAAAGTTGTTTGAGAAACAAGGGGGCCATAATAATTGGATAATTATTCAGTCTCTACTAGCAACAGTGTTTGGAACTTTTTATTTTGTATGATATAGCAAATCACTATCATACTCTCAGAGATTTGAGGTCTTCCTATGCTTTTGGACTTTTCAGTTGTGTGCTCTACCATATCATGGTCATTGTTTCCCTAAAGGAAATGTGAGCACCTCTTCATGGAGTGCTGCCCAGGCACTGGATAACTTAAAGTTTAAATGCGATCATTCGTGAGCAGTGTCATTGCCGTCCCCTTTGTATTTACTCAGCGTTTACTATGAGTGTACCATGAATATAGGGTTGTGGAGCAGGAACCGTTCACATTGGTAAGTGTGCCCAGCTCAAAGCAGCTCTAATTGTACAGTCATTCAGAGAGGAAAGAAAATGTTAGATCAGTAAGAAAGGACTGGAATTTTAGCGATAAAATGTCCTCAAGGGAAACAGTGTTTCCTTCCCTGCTTTGATCCTTGTACTAACGTGGTCCTTTCAGGTGTAGCCTCCTTGCTGAGCTGCCCTCCCTTCCCTGGAGGAGTTCAAACATTACAGCAGTTGAGTTGCCACCGGCAGCTTTGCTATAAAAGACACACACCCTCCCATCTCAGTGCTATCTTGCTTCTGTGAAGTCTCCTACAATGATATCTGCTGCTAAAATTGATTCTGGAAGAACCATTTTAAAAAATAGCCCTCCCTCAGGCCATGGCTGCTGTGCTGCAGTGTCTTCATCTTTACTCTGTTTTCAAAAACTCTTGTTTTTGTCTGAAAACCATTTTTGGCTTTGTGAAAGGGTATCAATGACAGCAGCTATCATGGGGACTCTGTCTGTCTGTGGTTAATGATGCTTCACAATGATGACCTAAGGTGCCATGCAATTACCCAGACTGAGCCTTAATCATCAGCCAAAATAGGTGTGTCAGTCTTCCAAATCAAAGCCCATCATCATATAACTATACTAGTTACCAGAGTAAGAGACTGGATATTGACCCAATATTATTAGTAAAAATGTTGTGCTTATACACAATGGGCAATCACTAGGTTCGCGACATAACTGCTAGGAAAGCAGTTACATTATTAAGCAAATTTGTTAATAGAAATGAATCTACCCTCCAAAGCAGAAAATGTAATCTTAGAAATAATATTTTTTTGTGTGAATTTCCAGTCAGAAATGAGAAAATTAAAAGTTTTCTTGATGTGAATCAATTAGCTTTGTAAAAAACATCTCAATCACCTGGCCATCCGTTTGTCTAGAAGTTTTATGCTAAGGCTCAGTGATTCATAGGGAAAATTTAGTTAGGTAATCACTCCCATTCTGTCAAGTGTCCGAGCTTTAGGAACTGGCTGGGCACCTTCACAGAAATAATCTTTGTGGTTACTACTGAAAGAAACCTGAGTGTATCTGCTTCTGCCAGCTATTTCCACAGGAGCCAGTCAGAACTCAGTTGGAAAGGGTGGCCTGAATGAGCTAGACACTCATGGCGTCTCTAGCTGCTGCTTCTAGACTGACTCACTTCACCTGCACATAAGTGCCTCCCTCTAATCTCTTCTGTTTTGGCGGTTCACTAGCACTTCATTGGCATTTACAGCGATATTAATCACAGTCTGAAATTTCACAGCTTTCATGCTGTGGTTCCTCAGTTAATATCAGTGCCTATCTGGATCTGTTATACTCAAAAGTGATCTTATGAATGTCTATTTTAAATGATATTTTTAAAATCAAAGCAGTAGTTCTGTACTGGCAGTTTGTGGAACTCAGTAATTTCAGAGAAAACTGCTGACCAGCATTGGGCTGACTAATCCCCAGAATGAGATCAGTCATTATGTATAAACTGCAGAAATGCTCTCTGAGAGGCGTGGCCATGGCTGACGTTGACATCTGCATTTTCATGTTTATAATGTGTGTGAAGCTCCCTAGTGATGCTTCAGCTAAATAATATAAAAACTGTGGACCCAGTCTGGGGTACAGCTCTGTAGGAAATGTTTTAAAAATGGATCAAGCCTGAGTAAATATAAACATTTTAACTTCCACATTCAATAATGGAGTTTTATTCTTAAAATTTATGCAGTATATCTAAATCTAATGGGAAGAGATTACTGGTATTTTCTTTAATTATATGTACTCTCAGTAAATATTTATTTTGACTTGAACATAATTACCATCTGCAATCTTCAACTGAAATATACCTATTTAAATCATTGTATTTCATTACTTACATGCAATTTTTTTTTTAGTATAGAATAGTGTTTATTCAGGGCATGGGCAGGGGGCCAGGAGGATAGTAGAGTCAGAGAGAGACACACACACACAGAGAGAGAGAGAGAGAGAGAGAGAGAGAGAGAGAGACAGAGACAGAGACAGAGACAGAGACACAGAGACACAGAGAGACACAGAGAGACACAGAGAGAGAGACAGAGAGACACAGAGAGAGACACACAGAGAGACACACAGAGAGACACACAGAGAGACAAGAGAGGAGGGGAGGGGAGGGGAGGGGAGGGGAGGAGAGGAGAGGAGAGAAGAGGAGAGGAGAGGAGAGGAGAAGAGAGGGGAGGGGAGGGGAGAGGAGAGGAGAGGAGAGGAGGGAGAGGAGAGAGAGGAGAGAGAGAGAGAGAGAGAGGAAGAAGGAAGGGAAGGGAAGGGAAGGGAAGGGAAGGGAAGGGAAGGGAAGGGAAGGGAAGGGAAGGGAAGGGAAGGGAAGAAGAAGGGAAGAAGAAGGGAAGGGAAGAAAGGAAGGGAAGGGAAGGGGAGGGGAGGGGAGGGGAGGGGAGGGGAGGGGAGGGGAGGGGAGGGAAGGGAAGGGAAGGGAAGGGAAGGGAAGGGAAGGGAAGGGAAGAGAAGAGAAGAGAAGAGAAGAGAAGAGAAGAGAAGAGAAGAGAAGAGAAGAGAAAAGAAGAGAAAAAAGAAGAGAAAAGAAAGAAGAGAAAAGAAGAGAGAAGCAGAGGCCGGCCATGAGCATGTGGAGAGACCGGGAAGGGAAGGGGAGAGGGTTGAGGGGACAGAGAGAACCAAGAGGCAAGAGCAAGAGATTCAGAGCTTACATGCACCTTTTAACACCCATACTGCTTTAAAATTTAGTTTTCTCTCTATGCATATTTTTTCTATTTTCATTTGTCTAATGTCGCCTCAGATTCCTTCATTCTTCATTTATTCATTTTGTTTTACTATTCTGACTCACACTCACCAGCAATCCATGCGTGTTCGTTCCTCTTACTGGACATCCTTGCCAGCATTACTTGTAGGGATTGCATTGTGAGCTTCAGAGAAAACTGAGAAAAATGATCAAGACAAGTTTAAGAAGAAAAGTCAGCTCAGGCAGATTTTATTAAAACCAGCACTGGACCAAGACCTTTATAGTCTGGCCCTGATTGGTTTAGCACAATCTATTAAGCACAGCACAATTTAGAGATAAAAAATATTCAGAGAACAATTAGCCCAGTTGCAGCTACACAATTTAAGATGTATTACACTGAGATTATTTACAAAGTACATCTAGCTTCTTTCAAAAGAATGGGTACCATTGACTCATAGATAGTGCCCAAGATTTTGGATCTAGGGAGCTTTGAAAATCAAAACAAATCTGAGATTCCACCTTACACCAGTCAGAATAGCTAAGATCAAAAATTCAGGAGATAGTAGATGCTGGTGAGGATGTGGAGAAAGAGGAACACTCCTCCATTGTTGGTGGGATTTCAAGCTGGTACAACCACTCTGGAAATCAGTCTGGTGATTCTTCAGAAAATTGAACATAATATTACCTGAGGATGCAGTTATGCCACTCCTGGGCATATACCCAGAAGATGCTCCAATACATAACAAGGATACATGCTCCACTATGTTCATAGCAGCCTTATATACAATAGCCAGAAGCTGGAAAGAACCCAGATGTCCCTCAACAGAGGAATGGATACAGAAAATGTGGTATATTTAGACAATGGAGTATTACTCAGCTATTAAAAACAATGAATTCATGAAATTCTTAGGCAAATGGATGAAACTAGAAAGTATCATCTTCAGTGAGGTAACCCAATCACAAAACAATACACATGGTATCTACTCACTGATAAGTGGATATTGGCCCCAAAGCTTACAATACCCAAGATGCAACTCACAGATCTCATGAACCTCAAGAAGAAGGAAGACCAAAGTATGGGTGCTTCGGTCCATCTTGGAAGTAAAAAAAAAAATAATTAAGGGAGCAAATATAAAGTGTGAAGCAAAAATTGGAGGAAGGGCCATATGGAGACTGCCCTTCCTAGGGAACCATCCCATGTGCAGTCAACAAACACAGACACTGTTGTGGATGCCAGGAAGTGCATGTTGACAAAAGACCAATAAACCTGTCTCCATAGAGGCTCTGCCAGAATCTGACATATACAGAGGCAGATGCTCACAGCTAACCACTGAACTGATCATGGAGTCCCCAATGAAGGAGGTAGAGAGAAGACTGAAGGAGCTGAAGGGACTTTCAGCCCCATAGTGAGAGCAACAATACCAACCAACCAGAGCTCCCAGGGTATAAACCACCACCCTGGGAACACACATGGAGGGACCCATGGCTCCAGGTGTATATGCAGTGTAGGATGGCCTTGTCAGGCATTGGTGGGAAAGGAGGTCCTTGCTCCAGTGAAGGAGGGATGCCCCAGTGTAGGAGAATTCAAGGGTGGGGCGGGAGGAGTGGGTGGGTGAGTGGGGGCACACCTCATAGAAGAGGGGGGGCAATGGAATAGTGAGTTCCTGGTGGGGGTTAAAAATGGAAAAAAGGATAACATCTCAAATGTAAATAAGTAGAATATCCAATAGAAATATATTCTAAAAATTTAAATATAATGCCTGTGGGTATCATAATTAGTCTGGGCCTAAGATAACATAGCAGTCATTTAAAATGTTGTAAAACAAAAGTGACATCACTCTTAAAGATGAGTTTTATGACCTTAAATTAATGCTCAAGATTTTAATGGAAAAGGGCTGAGATAAGTAACTTCTGGAGATACAGACAAAGCCTGTCGCAGCAGACTAAAAGAATCACCAGGTTGTAAAACTTTATCATTCCTGGCATTCTCAGAAGAACAGCCACACACTTCATTCCATTGAAGAAGTGAGCTGTGTTTTTGACTTTTCTTGCTTCTCCAGTTCTTATCTGTGTGCACAGTTCTTATGGTACTCTGATGAACAGAAAATAAAATCATAAAATAGTTTTGATATGTGCTTTCTGCTGACTAATGATGTTGAACACATCTTTAAGTGTTTCACATGTAATTCTAATTTCTCTTGTGAAATTTTTCTATTTAGATCTATGCCCCACTTATAAAGTAGTTTGTGTCTTTTCTTGAAATCTACTTCTTGAGCTTGTTATACATTTTGAATATTAGTCCTCTATCCAGTGTATAGCTGGCAAATCTCTTTTCTAATCTGTATGCCCCTGCTTTGTTTGAATGACAGTGTCCTTTGACATGCACATGATTTTCAGTTTTATGAATCACGTTTATTAACTGTTGATCTTGAGATTTTGACTTGAAATTTTATCATATAAATCATTCACCAATTTGTTTGCCTAGTTGGTGAACTCTATTACACCAAGATTTTTTTTTTTATATTATTTGAGGCTATTGTGAAAGGTGATTTTCGCCCCTCTGATTTCTCAATCTGTTTGTCATTTGTATATAGGAGGGATACTGATTTTTGTGAATTAAAATTGTATCCAAAAGTGGTCTGCTTTAAGAGTTTATTAGCTGTGAAAGTTTGATTGAATTTTTTTGGGTTCATTAATGTTTTTTGTTGTTACATTTTTGTTCAGTTATGTATACTATTATATCATCTGCAAATATAGATACTATAACTTTCTCCTTTCTGATTATATTCTTAATATGCCTCAGTTGTCCTATTACTCTAGCCAATAATTCAAGTGCTACTTGTCAGGGTAATTGTTTCCTGGTAAAAATTACTCTGCAGTGTTACATTTGTTACTGTTTTGTGGAATAATTTGAGGAGTATTGGCATTAACTTTTTTTTTTTTGAAAGTGTGGTATATTTCTGCACAAAAATGTTCTTACCAAGGGCTGTTTTTGATTTTGATATTTTACATCCACTTCTATTTAGCTAGGGTAATCTCTTTAAATTAATTATTATATTTAACTTTAACTTTGAATAAGTGATATATATTGAGATATTTATCTATCCCCCCCCCCTTTTTTTTGGACAGGGTTTCATGGCTTCCATCCTAGAATTCATTCTGCAGACCAAGCTGGCCTCGAACTTGGAAATCCACCTGCCTCTGCCTCACAAGTGCTGGGAGTAAAGGTGTGCGCCACCACTACCAGGCTTCAAGTTTTAAAGTATGTCCTTATGACTCCCTGAAATTGGTGTCTTTTTGTCCTCCTTTTCATTTCTTATTCTGTTAATTTATGTAATTTTTCTGTGCCTTTTAGTTAATTCTGATATGAGTTTGTCAGTATTCCTGATTTTCTCCAAGACCACCAACTACCTTTTGTTTCCTTGATAATGTGTTGTTTCTCAATTGTATTTGTTTCAGCCAGGATTTTGATCATTTCTTGCCATTTACTCCTTTTAGTAGTAATTTCTTACTGTTTTAGAACTTTCACAGTAGGTATTATGACATCTGTCCTTTTCTCTTTTCTTTTGTAACCACTTAGGGCTATGAGTTTGTCTCTTAGAAACAACTTCATTGTGCTCCATATATTTGGCTATGTAGTATATTCATTTTCATTCAGTCCTGTCATTGTGCTTTCCTCATCCAGCTCTACATAGGTCCCTCGACAGGTGTGGTCTCAACTTCATCTCCTGTCTTCTATTTTTATTCAATAAAACATGAAGCTTACCTAGTGATAGCCACAAATACATGGGTGTAGGGTTATCAACTGGAGCATGGACAACCTAAAGTGGCCACTGCCATAGAATAGTTTCTCCTCCTACAGCAGATATTTACTGTCAATAGCTCTTTAGTTCCATGTAAGTCCATGTAAACATCACAGCTGCTAGGAGTTTTGTTTTGTTTTTTTAATTTTTTCCTTGTATTGGATATTTTCTTTATTTACATTTCAAATGCCATCCCCCTTTCAAATCTCCCCTCTGGAAACACTCTATCACATCCCCTCTTCCCCTGCCTCTATGAGGGTGCTTCCCCACTTGAATGACAGAGTTAAGTTATGTCCACAAGGAAGCTTTCCCAACATTCCTTTCCATCTCTTGCCTCTCATGTTCTTTCCACCTCCTCTTTTGGGATATTCATGTTGCACTGGCATGGAACTTAGTGAAGATGTGCCATTTTTTACTTCTAATAGTGCTCCTTAAATTAAAGGAAGAGAAATGCTTTTTTTTTTTTTTTTTAGTTTTTTAAAAATATTATAGTCTGAAAAAGAACAAAAACATAAAAACAAACAAACAAACAAAAAAACAAGTAAAATGGGGTGTTTCTTAGCCAAATACTGCAGTTAGCCAGTATAGTCTGTAAATGTCAATAAGGGTGTATGATTGGTTAAGACTAATAAATAGGAAGAAAAAAAAACAGAAATAATATCAATTTCTGGTATAATTTTAGTGAAGGAAAACTAAGAGAAATGGGTAAAGCCTATCATCACAATGCATGTTCAAGTTTATATGGTCTTGGAAACAGGAAATCCACTCTTTTATTGCACATCTCTAGAAGGGTTTTAGAACATAAGGTGGTGCTCTGAAAAGCATCAGGTAGTAAAGCACTTGCCCTGCAGCCATGAGAATCTGAATTCATAACCTTAGCACCCATGTAAAATCCAAGCATCATGGTCTATGCATGCAGGTTCTGCACTCCAGGTTTGAGGCAGAGACTGATGGCTTCCCATGGATTACAGGCCAGACTACCAAGAGAGTGACCATGCTCAGAATCAGTCAGAGAATCTATCTCAGAAACATGGTGGAAATTGAGTGAGAAAGATTCCCAAAATCCATTACCAATCACTGGCCAACACATGTGAAAATGTACAAGTGCACACACAAATGCATCATACATAGAAAAAATATGAAGAATATATACAATATGAGAATATATCTAAATGTAATATAGTCCTTACTGTTTGTATTGTAGTAATATAATGAGACACAAAGTATTTTCAAACAGTCATTTGTAGCACTGCTATAAATGGTCAATGTTTGAAAGAACCTAAAACATGTTGCTTCTATGAGGTGTAGTAACAATGAGATAATATGCAGTTCATAATAAATGAATGTATTACTGTTTTTGTTACTGACATGTAAGTATGTATAAGATATGACTTAACATAAATAAATAGGGATAAAGGAGAAAGATATGAGGTTGAAAAAGATTGAAATGCATCTGTCTAAAATAGCCAAAAAAAAAAATAACAAAGGGAGACTATTGAAAACAAATAAGAAAAATTGAACTCAAAACATGAAAGGCAAAGTCGAGCCTGTCATTATGTGTGAGATAGAAAACTCATAGACTTGTGGAGAGTGAAGAGAAATATTCAAAGTGTTAACAGAATTATCTGACAGTCAAAAATGCTGCATCTGACAGCTTTCTTTCAGAATAAAAAGAAAAGAAGATTTCTAAGATTGACACATGATCCTGGATAACAGTTCATACAGTCTTTGATTTGAAAACATAAGCTAACTGTATCCTATATTTAGTTTCTGAGTACTTACAAAGAAGTTCCAGGATTTCAGTTAAGTATTAAGAATCATCACCAGGGCCCAGGAATAGACATGGATACTTGTGGGAGAAGGGCAGAAGAGAGACCTGGAAAGTATGATTATAATTTCTAACCACAATATTAAAAAGAGAAATTGTTATATAGACCACTTATTAGAAAATTCATTTTCTATGGAGAAAGGTGATCTGCCTTAAATACTCAAGAATGATAGCTGTCAGACATTATAATGTTGTCCATTCTAATTCGAAATTTAGCCAGGCAGTGGTGGTGAATGCCTTTAATCCCACTTTAATGCCACTTGAGAGGCAGAGGCAGGCAGATTTCTGAGTTCAAGACCAACCTGATCTCTTTTTTTTTTTACAAGGAGGAGAAGGTTTATTCAGGGGATAGGGCAAAGGTGGGGAGAGGAAGATGGAAGAGATAAGAGAGAAGAGAAGTAGAGGCCGGCCATGACCACATGGAGAGAGAGGAAGGTGGGGGAGGGGACAGAGAGGCAAGAGGGTAAGAGAGAGAATAAGAGGGTAAGAGGAAGAAGAAGAGGAAGAGAGTAAGAGCCAACCTGATCTCTTAAATGAGTTCTGGGACAGCCAGGGCTGGACAGAAAAACCATGTCTTGAAAAACCAAAAGAAAAAAGAAAAATGTTCAAAAATTATTTCTTATTCAGTTGTATTTTTCACATTTTAAATTACAAGTACATTTTATTTATTGAGAGACAAAACCACTGTTTCCCAGTTTCTGTGAGCTATCTATGTTATAGATTCATGAAAAGAGAGAAATAAATAACCATGAAAAGGACACTTACTGTTCAGCATGGAAAAATCTTTGATCTTGTTTCTATACCTGACGGCATTACAGAACAGTGTTTCAGAATAACTTGAAGACCTGATGTTTACTTCAGAATTGTGAAACAGGGCACCTCAGAGTTTAAACCCTTTGCTTTCTCATGTTGACATCAGTACTCGAACCCCTCACCTGCTCTCTGCTTTCCCCAGGCATTAGCAGCCTTTCCATTTCACAACCCTGATGCTTATCCTTACATCCAATGAAGCACTGTTGTCTATTCAACCTCCAGACACACTGCTAAGATAATTGTGTGGTTGAATCCAATGCTTAGAGTCAAGTATGAAAGGGTACTCTCATTGTCTTAGATAAGACTCTTATCATATGCTAATTAGTTCAGGGGACCAATTTTGTAAAGGTTTAATTTAGGTAGTGATTTCATGTTGTAATTTTGTTGGGATAGACTAAAACCAACAAATTGAGTATATAGTACATAGATGAAGAATATATGCCATATTGAGAGAGTACACACAATGAGTGAAGAACTAGTTGTGAAGATCAGTGGCCTAGTAATTGTGTAGAAGGAACAAGGTCCTGGATTCAGTCCCTGGTAGCACAAAAACAACCAAACATAATATTCTTACATGAGCAGGCTTTGATAGCTCATGACTGGAATGTCATCACACAGAAGGCTCAGATAGGTAGAGTACACATGAATTGGAGACCAGCCAGAGGTACCAAGTTAGGTTTTTGTTTTTTGTTTTTTTGTTTTTGTTGTTTGTTTGTTTGTTTGTTTTTTGTACAGGAGCATAAGTGTTCAGGGGGAGTACAGATATCTTTCAGAATAGGGTATCAGCTGGGTGAAGGTTCAGGGGACAGGATGCTATGACTCTTGCCTATGAGTCACTTATCCTTATCTAAGTTGGTACTATCTGCCAAGGCTGCCTATTGTGTTTATAACCCCTGTGTTAAAAAGTAAAAATTATGATTTGATAATCAAAACAATAAGAAAATAAAAATTTTCAAAAAAGTACATGTGTCAGTGTGCACAATTTTGTAATTCCTAATATGTGAACTATATTCTCTTATTGTGATTTCAATTTCAGAACTAGAAATGCAGTGCTCTCTTATATGGTCATTTTATCATGATAGAAAATAAAACACACAAAACCCCCAAAATATAAAACATTTTGTAATAGTGCAAAATGAATACACAGATATAATTTTATAGGTAACAAATTGGTTCACTTATATTTTTAGTAATGTATGTTGAGGTATATTTACATACCTTAAAGTTAACTACTAATTTTGTACCCTTAAAATATTCTCTGAAGATTTTGTGGATGTGGATTTTAATCATATTTACCCTTTCTCCACATCCAACTCCCCCATCAACTTCCATCACATCTCCCTCTCAACACTGTGCCTTCTATTTATGTATTTATTTATTTATGTATTTATTTATTTATATTTATTTACTCTCTGAGTTCAATCAGTTCTGCCTATATGTGCCTCACTGTGTTGTCATACAATATGTTAGACAATCAGTTACCAACTCTCCAAAGACAGGTGAGTTTTCCTGTCCCGGTGCTACCAACTGCCATTAATTCCACTGTAAAAGTGCATCTTTGGAATTTCTCCCTTATCCATGCTGGATTTTAACTGGCTGACCTTATGCAACTCTTGTGTATTTAAACTGTCTGCTTTAAGACCGGCAGTGCACTGGGGTAGAGCCATTACCTTAGCTATCATTTCACTTTGGAGCTAATCTGAAACCAGAGAGTCAGACTTCTGTATTGACATGTAGGAGTTTATTTATGATTTTAATACATTTTCTTTGCAAGATACAATAGATTGTATGGGAAACTTACATTTATGAGTCTCACAATTATTTGTTGAATACCAGAAATTGAAAAATACATAGTTTTAAGCCTGGATATTTATATATAATGAGCCATTCTATTTTATCAAAAATTAAATAACTTATACAATATATTTTAAACATAAGTTTATTAAAAGAGCACTATATATGTATATATATACACACATATATATGTATATATACATATATGTATATATATATATGTATGTATATGTATACATATATACATATATGTATATACATATATATATGTATATATATATGTATGTATATGTATACATATATACATATATGTATATACATATACATTCATATATATATATATATATATATATATATATATATATATATATAGTGTCAAGTAGTTTTTCCAGCTTGCTGAGCAATGACAGTAGAGTTTAGTCCAAGATTTTTGTGTCTGCAACCCTGAGTTCACTGAACGCAGATGACACAGAGTTGACAGCTGTCTTTAAACTGACTAGCAATTAGACTTTAGAGAAGATAATTATCTTCTTTCCCCTATTAGGTTTAGTATAAATAGCAGTAGTAATTATTATTTAGGGCAGTTATGAGACTTCAACAAGATAATATAACTAAAGTATTAAAAACTATTCCTGGAACATTACTAATGTCCACAAATAATATATATATATATATATATATATATATATATATATATATATATTTATTACTCTAAATTTGCTCTCATAAACTGGCATTCTATAAAAGGCTGACATTCAGCTAATAGCTACATAAATAATTGATTAATTAAAAATTTTGATGAGAACCATAAAAAGGAAAATCAATAAAACAAAAAATGAAGGTAATTGGCTAGTTCAGGAATTGAGGTGTTTCATTTTTCTTCTTTGCTATGATAGATAATTAATTTTCATGTTTTTTCTATTTATTAATATATATAGATTTTCAACATCCATAAGAGGAATGTCCTGATTATGATAAAAATAGCCTGACTCTCAACTTAAAAATAGGTCAAAACTTTATTTAGAAATAGAAAAATAATGAAAGTGCAAAAAATTTCATGAGATCATAATATATTAATTTTAATATTATGACCTCAAATTCATAAAGAAAATTAAATAAAACATATCTTATTAAACAATACTTTGTAATTTAGAAGTGAAAGTAGCATATGTAGTCTTATAAATATTAGAGCTTTCGTTTAAGAAGAGCTTAAACTAAAACTACTACTAGAAAATGTCAGACAAGTACCCTTATCAAACACTCACCATCGTGGAGTGAATAGGTTCTAAAAACCATTTTGCTGTACACACATGGATTGCCTGAGAGGAAGACAAGATGTGAATTTGAACATGAAGGAGACTATGTATCTTTATGAATTTAAAGGTGCAGTGCATTTGTTCTTTTTCCTGATGAGCACTCCAGGTTTAATCTTCCATTTGTCAAACAAGTGAAAAAATAGTCTTCCATAGTTAAGTTGTTTTTTGAGTTAATTATTAAGAATTCTGTGAATTAGTATAACAATTTCCATATTTCATTCATAACATAAATTATCCAATTATTGAGAAATTATTGCTTCTTGTCAATTTTAAAATTACCACAGCTGTTTTTCATCCTCTTCACAGCCAGGAACATCACATGGGTTGTTGATACTAGAAATAGTAGATAACTGGTTGGAAAGGAAACAAATAATTTGAAGAATGATTTTAGGAATAGAGGACACTGGGAGATATGCACAACCAGGGACTCATTTATAATCTACTATGAAAATTTTCTTTGGCCTTAGATCTAGGCAGGAACATTCTAGAAGCTGATGGGAATGTATTTACATGACACTATGTCTGTATGTTCAAAAGGGAATGTCTCAATGATTAAGACTAACGAGTATCCTCAGTTGAGAATTCTTTGTTTAGCTCTGTACACCATTTTTTAATAGTTTTTTTTTTTTTTTTTTTTTTTTTTGTCATCAGGAGTCTGATTACTTGAGTTCTTTGTATATATTGGAGATTAGCCCTCTATTTGATAGAAGGATCGGTAAAGATCTTTTCCCAATCTGTTGTTTGCCGTTTTGTCCCATTGATGGTTTCCTTAGCTTTACAGAAGCTTTGCAATTTTATGAGGTCCCATTTGTCAATTCTTGATCTTAGAACATAAAACATTAGTGTTCTGTTCAAAACTTTACCCTGTGTCCAAGTATTTGAGGCTTTCCCCAATCTTCTATTAGTTTCAGTGTATCTGGTTTTATGTGAATGTCCTTTATCTACTTGGACTTTAGCTTTGTACAAGGAGGTAAGAATGGATTTATTTGCATTCTTCTACATGCTGACCTCCAGTTGAACCAGCAGCATTTGTTGAAGATGCTGTTCTTTTTCCACTGGATGGTTTTAGCTCCTTTGTCAAAGATCAAGTGACCATAGATGTGTGGGTTGATGTCTGGGTCTTCAATTTTATTTTATTGATCTTCCTGCCTTTCTCTGTACCAATATCATGCCATTTTTAACACTATTACTCTGTAGTATAGCTTTATGTCAGGAATGGTGATTTCCCCAGTTCTTTCGTTGATGAGAATAGTGTTAGCTATCCTGGGTTTTATGTTATTCCAAATGAATTTACAAATTGTTCTATCTCTATGAAGAATTGAATTGGAATTTTAATGAAGATTGCATTGAATCTGTAGGCTGCATTCTGCAAGCTGGGCATTTTTACTATATTAATCCTGCCAATTAATGAGCATGAGAGATTTTTTCCATCTTCTGAGATCTTCGATTTCTTTCTTCAGAGACTTGAAGTTATTATCATACTGATCTTTAACTCAGCTATTAAAAACAACAAATTCATGAAATTCTTAGGCAAATGGATGGGACTAGAAAATAGCATCCTCAGTGAGGTAACCCAATAAGAAAAAAATACACATGGTATGCACTCACTGATAAGTGGATATTGGCCCGAAAGCTCTCAATAACCAAGATACAACTCACAGACCACATGATGTTCATGAAGAAGAAAGACCAAAGTGTGAGTGCTTCAGTCCTTCTTAGGAGTAACAAAATACTCATGGGAGCAAATATGAAGACAAGGTGTGGGGTGGAAACTGAAGGAGGGGCCGTCCAGAGACTGCTCCATCTGGGTATCCATCCCATGTGCAGTCACCAATGGAGAAGCTGATGAGGATGCCAGGATGTGCCATATATATATATATATATATATATATATATATATATATATATATATATCCTGGCAGGGGCCTGATGTAGCTGAGAGCCCTGCCAGAGACTAAGATATACAGAGGTGGATGCTCACAGCTAACCATTGAACTGACCATGGGATTCCCAATGAAGGAATTAGAGAGAAGACTGAAGGAGCTGCAAGGGTTTGTGGCCCCATGGGCCACAACAATACCAACAAACCTGAGCTTCCAGGGTCTAAACCACCAACCTGGGAACACATAGGAAGAGACCCGTGACTCCAGCTGTATATGTAAGGGTGGATGGCTTTGTCAGGCATATGTGGGAGAGGAGGTCCTTGGTCCAGTGAAGTCTGGATGCCCCAGTGTGTGGGAATTCGAGGGTGGGGAGGTGGGAGTGGTAGGGGGCACATCCTCATAAAGGCAGAAGATGAAGGGATAGGATAGGGAGTTTCTGAGTGGGGTGGATAAGTAAGGAAATAACATCTGAAATGTAAATAAAATATCCAATAAAAAATTAGTTAAAAAAAGACTAATGAGTATGTGAGTAGCCTGCATTGGTTTATAACCATTGAAAGATAAAGTTTGAGTAAATTACAGGTTAATGCCAAGGGCATACAAGTTATCCAATACTTAATATTTAAACAGTCAGAGAACATGAAGATAATTTTTCAAAATAAATTGAAAGTGTCTTTATATAAGTATAAAATTCTTATCTCTTGTATATCCTTGAAACAGCATCCTCTTTACTTTTCTCCTTCTTAACTCCATCACTAACGTGCATCTTAGACATTATTAGTCCCTACAGAAAAAAAATATGAGTGTTTGATACAGATTTCTTTACCAGTTTTAGGCTAGAAACAGGGACTTTCAACATAAATGATGAGAATTAAAGGCATGAAACCCATAAAATAATTTAGTAAACTGTAATGCTGTAATGTTTGGTTTCTGATGAGACTCTTTCACTTGGAGAGTGTCTTCTGTTGTAGGTCTCTCCCATTGTTTCTTCCCCAATGTGCTTAAACATTGTCTGCTTTGCTCTGAGAAATAAAGAGGCTATGTAATCACTTAATAGATGACTAGAACAGAAATATCACTGAGGCATGAAATGGGACAAGGGATGAAGCATTGTGGGTTTGAAATTATAGTAACCTTGGGAATTCTCTGTGCCTGTAGGACAATGCTTGTGTTGGAAAGCTTTGCTGCTGTCTCTATTACTGGCCATGATCAGTACAGGTCCAATTGGAGCTGCATGTCTTAAACTTTTTTGGAGGCTTCAAGTCCATTCTTGACCAATGTTGTTTTCTCGTAGTATAGAGGCTATTCAGTTGGAACACAACTTCTAGAATCTAGATCTTAATTCTAGATAGAAATATAGTATATTGATGAGCATTTCATTTAAAAATATTTAGCCTTCTGATGTTCCATTTCACTCAATATAAAATTTAAGGTGTTTGATATACATCTACAACTTTTAAGATATATTTATCCATGACCAATTTATTCCTTTGTTTTTCTTAAAATTTAATAGTACTGAATGCTTTAGAAATTAAATTTTAACTGATACCCACGACAGATACATTGTTTTTCTTAAAATTTAATAGTACTGAATGCTTTAGAAATTAAATTTTAACTGATACCCACGACAGCTACATTGAAACGTATGCTCAAATGTACATGAATTTTGTCCAATAATTTATTTACATAAATATAAAATTCTTCCTACATGTTCATGTTTTAATATTGCACATATCTTAGGAAGAAGAGAGATTGACAAGTGCCACAGGCAGACTTTGTTCCAGAAGGCCCAGAGGGTTTACAATAAGTACTGATCTTTTTCTGGTTCTTTTCTTGATAAGCTTTTCTCTGGCATTTTCTCTTCTGATGAAGAGAGAAAATCTGGGCACAGACTCACTCATGAGAGTGCTCAGAATGGCTTAATGAAAATATAAATGATATACTCATGCCTGAGGCAGCTTGTTAGCTCATTCACAAACTGCAGTGATTATGAACTTCACACAGCCATTAGGCTTTGGGTACGGAATCTCTGGAAAGAGTGTTTTATTTGTTCTTGACCATGCTTCAGATTATTTGTGTAAGATGTGACCTAGACTTCCAAATGATTATTTAAGCTCCATCACAAGAAATATTTTGTGTTGCAATTTTGTTAGTATCAAAACATAAGGAAGGGCATCACTAACTATCAGCACAGAGTGGCATCCATGCTAAAAGATGTGCTTTCAACTCCTTGCATGGCATTATCTTTTAAAGCATTGCTGAGTGGCCAATCCAACTATTTGTGGACGTGTATTATACATGTATTTGTTTATAATAAATCAGCTGGGTGCCATTCTAGATATGAATGACTCAAAATGAACTTTGGGTGATTTCAAGTTTCATAAAATTCATTTTACTACAGATAAGCATTTTAGAGTTGAGTACAATACAATAAAATAATCGGTAGGGGTGACAACTAATTTATGTCTTAGCACATATTGGTGTGTGCTGAGTGTTAATGATCAAGTTGTATTTGAATTCAAGCCATATCTCCAACATATTTGAGACATGTGAGCTTGATTCTTTACAGCCTTGACAAGATACACTTCAAAACATGAGTTAAAGATACTTCTGAATCTCTTAGAGCAGATGAATTTTTCAAAGATAAAAACTTACACATCTTTTTGATATGTAAAAACTGTAGGTGTCATAAAAAGAGCCAGTAGCTACTGTGTTGCCAGTCACACTCAAAGGAAGGAATGAAGATCACTTCCACCTCTGTTTGGTCAGTTTTTGCCTACATAAAATGGCTTTTGAACCAAGATTATGAAAGAAGAAATAACAAAACCAGCCTGTCATTTTTATTATGTATTTGGATTTCAGAATTACAGCTATGAGTTTCTGGGTCTGGAGTCCCTCTGCTTTTAGGGTTGTAATATGGAACACAATTTATGACTTCTCAGCAAAGACTTGGATATGTGGTGAGTGCTTATATATTATTCATACCAAAATTGCCCTGGCTTTTCCTTTAGGAGGTAAAATAATTATTATTGACTCTGCCATTCTAGCGGAAAATCATACACTTGAACTCTTTTCATTTGACACTGAACTTCACTTCAGATTATTCTTACAAAATGGGCCCTCAGGGTTTTGCTGTGAAAATATCATGAAACACAGACCTGTGCAGGATACTGCCTTATTTACTCTGCATTTACATTCATGATATGGCTCTCATGGTTCTCTTGCACGAACTTTTAGGAAGCTAGGGAGATTGAAGCTGGTCTCCGGCAAAGAAGTCTTCTCCTGTAAACATGTTCACCCGTCTCTTAAATTGTTTTTCCTATCACCACCTCTCCAGTTCTCAATAAATTCTCTTTTATAGCTTGTATGTTTTTTAAAAAATTATTTTCTAATTTTATTCATTATTTATCTCAATGCTGTGATACAATACTTTTTTGTTAATTAACTTATTTATTTACATTTGAAATGTTGCCCCCCCACCAGTCCACTCTCACTTTTCCCATTCATGTCTCCTTCACCTCTCAGATGGTGCCCCACCCCAGACATTTATCAGCTCTGGGGCATCAAGTCTGTACAGGATTAGGCACATCCTCTCCCACTGAGGCCAGACAAGGCAGTCCTCTACTACACATGTTCAGGTGGCCTTTGACCAGACTATGTATGTTCTTTAAGTCTTTGAGTTCCTAGGTGTCCATGTTAGTTATGTTTTGTTTTTACTGCTTGCTCTTGTTCTTTTTATTTTCATACATGTGTTTAATGACTTCTGGTTATTCTGTTTCATGCCTCACCTCCTTCTCATGCATACCTACATCTCTATCTGTTTCTCTGCCAATTTCATGACTTTTGTGCTTTGACCCATTTATTTTAACCCATGTGCTCTGGGTAACTGCTAGACTGGGACTGTCCACAGATAGCTTCTGAAATGCCTGGTGTCTGCTCACATTCATGTACAGACCCAATGTATGCATTTGCAGTGAGTTGCTGGAGACAAGAAGTGCTGACTGGTCATAACACAGTAACTAACTTATAGTGGCTAGGGCTGAGCTGGACTTACATACTGAGTCATGTAGCACTTGCCAGAAGCTTTATTCATGGTCATCTTCTTGATAAGTTCAGGTCCTGTGCTTAAAGACACTCTCCAGATAAGATCAGGCAGAGAAGAGGAAACTCCTCTGTGAAAAGCAGCTCTGCATTTTGCATCAAGCTCTTGAGAGTTTATCTGGATGTGGTAGACAGCAACCATAATAGTAAGATCTTCTAACAGGAAATTAATTATATTTTCATTTATTGTAGTAGTATTCGTACTTCTAAAGTAGAGATTAGGCTATGTGTTATTTGATATGTTGCATATTTTGAGTTAATGATGGGTAAATGTAATAAGTGTAATAAATATGTATGAAAGTGTCAGGGACTAAATTTTAAATACTTTAAATTAAGACAAAATAGTAGTATTTTTCTAAAAAGTTGCATTATTTCGAAAAACAAATTGAAAAATTTTTCAGTAGTTGCCTTTCCAAATCTCCTAGCCAGAAAACTGTGGAAACAAAAAGGCAGAAAACAAGAAACTTATTTTGTTTTTGACATAAAATAATATTTTTTCATGATGTTGATTTGTGATCTTTATTTTTTCCTCTTATTTAACGTTTAACATTATGTAATATTATTTTTCATGAAAAGTAGTTTTAAATTTGAAAAAGGATGTAACCCCTTATAACATGAGAAATTGGAACACCAGTGAATCTTCTTGCCTTTCTTTCCATTTGAATTCGCTATGAACCATCTGTGTGCCCAGGAAGTACCCTCTCCAAGACAAAGAAACTGGACAGTCTGCAGCAAACTTTCTTTTTACATCAAACCCGCTTCTTTCCCCTTTGTTAATTTAGACAAATCTTACATGATCTCCTTGTAAAACTAGAGATCAATGCTTCCAGAAATTTTATTTTCACACTCATAGGTGCCATTTATGCTTTTTACTTGTGATGTTTTAAATTTTCTTGTTAAAAATACACCTGTATATATTAAAATTTAGTACAAACTGTTTTATTATTTTTTATGAGTTTTTTGATATGAGGGACAGAATTTATTTATCACTATATAGCAAACATTTCTCTCCCTGTAGTTTATTGAAATATATACATGTAAAAAAACTATACAAATTAGTGATAGATGTTAAGAGTGATCAATTACAAAATAGGATTTTACCACAGAACACAGTGCTAATGATAGAATCATGGTGCAAGAGGAAGGAGAAGCTCACATTGGACCTTGGGGCTGCAATAATTGTAGCAGTCTTTGAGTTGGTAGTCTGGTTCTGAATTTTGTTCCAGAAGAAGATAATGCATAAATAAAATTTGGGTGATAAACTTCAAAAGAAATAAAGCACATATACAATCCTCTTGAGGAAAGCAATCCTTAAAAACTTCCCATACAGGAAGTAACTATGAAGGATTCAGACACTCGAGCTAGGAAATACAAGATAGATTTTTGTGCTTGAAACTGAAAATTGAAGTGTCCTCATTTTCTTCATTTTTAATTTTTTTCGGAATAAATTTACCTGAAAGGATCTGGTGACACTCTGGATAGATGCTTCATTGAAGTTATAAGACAAACCTGGTATTTCAATGTTTTAAAGAGCAAAGAGATTCCAGAAATAAGATATGGTATGCAGAGTTTATGAGGAGATATGTGATAGAATCGGTAGAGGTGGCTGTGAGGATATCAAATGACATCTAAAATATAGCAACAACTTAGAGAATGTTAAATGATATAAAACTAGCTTAAAGTAAAGTTACAGTGAAGAATTATCAATGGGGATTTAATGTATCCTGCATGGTGGAATTAATAAGCTCTTGATAGGTTAAGAAAGTGTCTTATCTCAGTCAAGAAGAGGGGTTGTTAGAAGATTTCATCCTAACATTGAAGTCTAGAGTACAGAACTATCAGTATAAAGATGTTTCTGCCTTATGTTATCTATTTTCTCAATAAGTTATAATATGATGTCTTTTCCAAGGACAGTCCCTAATAGAAAAATAAGTGTATTTCAGACACGTGAAGAGTAAAATCCTTTGTGTAACAAAGGAAAGTGATTAGAGATAGTGAATGTATATTGTCCCTGTTTCTTATGGTTCACCAGTTGAGCAGGCTACTTTGAGGATGTGGATCATGATCTACACAGTAGATTTGATTTTCTGTACTGGATTAAAGTAGCCTGCATATGGACAAAAGACAAAATTACAGCAATAGGAATGCATGTTTGTAGCTGCTCAGGTATAATAAACCAAATAATGACTCAAGAGAATCACAGCTTTTATAGGAAATAACAGAGGGATGAAGCATCGGGAAGTCTAAGGAGATGGAAACAAATGAGGGCTGATGTTAAGTTTTCCATATTTCTGTTGGCTCTGATGAATCCTCCCATCCTTCTGGTTCTGGTACAAGGTTACTGACAGGCTCTATGTGGACAGAGGTGTGTAGTCAGAATTTATCCTGAGCATTCGCAATATGAACCACAAGTTGATTGATATTACATGAATTAAAATTTTTTTCACATATTTAATTTCTATTAGTAGTTTCCTAATCTATTAATTATATTGTTAAATTGTTAAGAATGCATTGGTTTTTATCTAGGAATAAATGTTATATAGTGGAAAACTACAATAAATGCCGTTATTTTTTATTAAATTTAAATGTCAACTTAAAACTCAGGTATTGTTTGCATTGCCATAGAGTGTGGAGGAAAGTGTTGTTTGTGTTTATTGCTGGAAATCCTAGAAGAAAACTTGTGAGAAATTTAGGGGTAAAATGAATTGAGTGAGTCATTCTTAACCCATAATATTACAACATTTCACAGCTGTTTAAAAATGAAACATATTCTCTGACTCCGGCATTTCTTCATCCAAAGGTCTATTGTTAGGAGTCATTACTGTTGTTTTCTAATTCTTGACTATGTTAGCAATAACTCACATTTCTACAGCATTTTTGTTAGCTAATTACTCCTACATGCAATTATTCCATGTGCTCTAAATTATATCAAACATTATAGCTAAAAAAGATAATTGTGATGCTCAGAACTATGACAAAATAGTTCTCAAGGTTATATTAGCAAGACTATAGTTCACTATGGTTGTCTTTTGGTAAGAGAGATGTTATATAGTGATTATACTTTACGCAGTAAAACATTACAGTTTGTTTTTCTAGATTGTAAGTATAAACATAGGCAACAAAGCATTTAAAACTGAAACCTAAGGCCATGCATAGTCCCCAAAAAATAGCTCTAGGAGCCTTCTGTTTTGCATTTCTATTATTTATTGATTTCACATTAAAATCTGGTCATAGAAATAAGACTAGAAAAAGGTTAATTAAAAGTATAAAATATATTCATATTAATTATGTGAATAATTTATTTAGCAAAAGTATAAGCTTCCATAATGCATGTTAATAGATTAAATAGATTAAATAGATTAAATGGTCACAATAATAAACAAATAATAAACAATTATCATTAGTCACTTGAAAGCTTTGAATGAAGTATAAGTATTAAATGCTAGATAGAAATATGAAGACACACTCATTAAGAAAATAATTCAGAAAACCCAGTGATAGCAGTTATCTATGATGCAGTCGATTAGTGTATTCATCTGTACATTAGATGGTCGAAGAGATTGATGTGGGATGGTGGTAGCTTTAAGAAACAGTGGTGCTTCCTTAAGGGAGCAAAGCCAAAGCTGGAGCTGACAAGACTAAGTGGTCAGAGACTAGAGAGCAGAGTGAATTTCATGAATGCATCAGGGAGAGGGAAAGGCCAAGTGACTGAAAGGAAAAGCGAGATTAAATATAAAGGGACTGGAAGTCTAGGGTAGTGGAAAGGCAGAATGTAGGAATCTTGAGATGTATTTGGGTGTTTAAGGTGAGGGGCAGGACAGGCAAAGCTCAGAGTAATAATGTATCGTGTGTTGATTCTGATTTTTCATTTTAAAATGTGGATCTTCATACAGTGTAGTGTAGAGGATAGAAGACTAGTGGTCGTATAAGTTCATCACTGGGAAGGAGAAAGATACTGATGGCTTGACCAAAAAGCAGCAGACAACAGATTTAAAATATAAATATGAGATAAAATAGATGAGACTCATAAATGATTTAGTAGTATCACTTACTGGACTTGATTCCAGTCTCTTTCTTCCTTAGCCCAGAATAAAGGACACAACTGTTAAGAGAACTAAATGGTAAGTAGAGTCTTCTAGCGGGAATGACTCCATCACTTATTTCCATGGGAGAAGATCTTTCAGAAACGGACATACAAATACTTCCACTTTATACATAATTTAGAGGATCTAAATAAGTATTTTATAATATACAATTTATATGTTTATTATTCCCCACATTGCCTTTCTCCCCTTCCCAGCCTCAAGTAAGGAATATATCTATTTTTCTCTACAGAGCTTAAGATCTAAGTCTCTATAACACGGCGAGAAGTTTAGAAACTCTTTCTCACTTAAGCCAATATGGACTTGCCAATTTTTTAGTCTAGTTTATTACAGGTCCATTTTGGTTACAAGTATGATATATACTATTATTTGTCTTCCTGTAACAGATGAAAACAAGTCAATCTTCTATTTGTATTTTTCTTCTGTGTCTGTGTCATAATTATTAATTAACTTTTGAGAGGAAAGGTATGCTATTTAGATCAATTCATAGTTTTATTTATAGCTCAAAAATGAGTCATTGGTTTTAAGTCATTGAAGCTGAAATAAGAGGAAGACTTGAGGATGTGTTCTTAAGAAATAAATTAACAATTACAAGTAAGTGTGACCATGGAATGATAGAACTGTTAAATTAAATAACAACCAACATTCAAAATAACATGAACACTACATTTGTAATTTTTAAGCAAAGGGTCAGAACAAAGATAAAAATAGAACTTGATGGTCCTGGTCTATTTGATAATAATGGTAGGATCAACTAAAAATTATTTATAGTTTGGTTCTCAACACTGAATAAAAGTTAGGAAAGGAAACAGCACATAAACACTGAGATATATACAGCACAGATTGCCAAAACTACATCTTTCTTTTTCTGAAAGAGTCTATCTCAAGCACATATATATTTTATAACCAATATCAAGATTATAAGTTTTATCCAGAACCAAGTTAAGATTTTAATCTAATAATTATTTGTATGTTCAATTTTATAAATTTTTTCAATATGTTCTTAAAAATTAAAAAAATATATGCTTTAATTTCTCAATTAACCCAAATACCCAAACCCTTTCTTCTCTAAAAATATGAACCACAAATTTCTTCACACTTTCTAAAATTTTTTGTACAGTATCATGCAATTTTAAGTATGAACTGCTTCAAATATAAAATCCTAGGATGAAACTTATTGAGGTTTATAGTAATGACTGCATTGAAGAGGGTTTAGCTCGACTTAGAAGAATCAGTTGCACAGAAGTCATCCAACTGGAAAACTCATTTCCCTGTGGATTCTGCGGTGACTACAAACTCATTCTTGACAACATTCGCTATAGCCTTACTTGGCTTAAGCAATATTAAATTGTGGCATTAATGTTATTGGATTGATTCATTTATGTTTTTTTTTTTGAAGTTACTATTATAAACACATAAACAGTAGCATCTGGTTCCTAGTAAGGAGCTAGTGAGGATACAGCAAATGTTTAGAAATGTTAAAATGCATGAATTTAGTGATGCTTTTGTAACTATGTCATTACCAAATAAAAAATATTGGAAATTTTATAACTAAGTGTAAAAGTATTGTATTTAATATTAACTCATGGGAAGAATAGCAAAGTAATTAAGCAGAGTAGGACCAGAGATTGCTGTGTCCCCAAGTAAGGACTTTATGAATGGTATTTTTTTCCTGTAAGATACATGTGGCAGATCCAGGAGCTTCAGAGGTTCATTGATTTAGCTGTGCGAAACATTCAGTTACCTAGGGCATTTTAGGCAGGAATACAGAATACATGGGGCATGCAGCTGTCTTCTTGGGAAAGCTGGGTGGGTCTTAGAATCACCAGATTGACTACTTCAAGTAGAGTGGGATAGGTGGATACTTTTAGGAGCAGCATTTAGAGACCTTGTCAAAAGCACATTTATTGAGGACATTGTAAATCTGAAATGATTTTGTACATTGTTTGAGAAAAATCCAGGAGAGGGTTTTAAGCAGAACTGTAAAATAATTGCATATACATCTTGTAGAGTAACTATAACTCATGGAGAGTAGGTATCCATGAAACTGAGAATATGAAGCCTGGTGACAGGTGATTTTTGTGGAAAGGTTACACACACTGCCTAGGATTTAGCTGACTTGTTGGGGAGAATTGGTGTTATCTTGGTCTCATTCACTGGCATAATTGTATAGTGCTGTTTACTAGCAGGCTATTTCGTTTTAGAGTTTTATAAGTATGAGTGGTCATTTGTTTACATTTCTATCTGTGCACAGTGCCTGTGAAGGCCAGGAGAGAGAACATCACATCTCCTAGAACTTAAAATAAAGATGGTTGTGGGCTACCAGGACTTTGCCTGAATAGAACCTGAGTCTTCTGTGTGGCATTTCATGCTCTAAAACACTGAACCATTTCTCAAGCCTACAGACTTTTAGTTTTGAAGAATAAAATGAAATTTCCATAATAAGTTAGAATGAATGATCATATGCTGTCAGAATTTGCAGATGAACAGAGAATAAATGATCTTAGCAGAAAACTGATTATGTGTTAGGAACAAGAGACTTCTTTTTGATGAGGCCTTGATACAATAGTCACTTAGAGTAGAGAGATGTGGGTCTCTCCTATACATGCTTTTAGCTGATTCTTAGGCTATATATAATTACAAACCTGGTACTAGACAGGTTAATGGGGACAGTAAGTGTAGAAACAAAAGAGGAAAGAAGTATCCAGAGGAAGAGAGTATGTGAAGTATAAAAAAAAAAAAATGTATAAACTTTTTTTTACCAAAGGTTTTACATTTTCATAACATACTTAGCATTATTTAATAGAATTTAATGGCAGAACAGTTTAGTGTAAGATGAATCATATAGTTAAATCTTAGAAAACTTTCATGTACTGAATCAAGATATTAATGAATATTAGATGCTGTTGAGCAGTTAAGTAAAAGGCCTAGTTGATAACAGTGTTTATCAACCTCTGGGTTGAGACTTCTTCAGATATCAAAGGAACCTTTCATAGGGGTCAGCTAGTACAAGAAAATGCAGATATTTATATTATGATTTTTAAGTGCTGCAAAATTGCACTTATAAAGTAACAACAAAAATAATTTTATAGCTAAGGGTCACTAAAACATTAAGAACTGAATTAAGGTTCACAGCATTAAGAAGACTGAGAATGAGTGTTCTATATGATCATAGTAATCATAAATTGAAACCATGGAAAAGAAAGATGGAAAAAAATCATCTTGGAAGTATGTGAGATTTCTGTGGATTTCTATGGAAGTTGACAAAATCTTGTCTACTTTGTTTTGATTGCCTATGGTAATATTACCAAGCATTGTAGATAGCTTTTGAATTTCTTACGGAACCTCATTACTTACACAGAATTTAATACAAATAGTTTTACAGGATCCTAAACAGTGTGATAGAAGTTCCTATATTTCATACAGTCTGCCTCAATCCAAGATGGAAAATTATTTATTTAAAGTAAACATCTAGAAAATTCTCTCAAACCAGAAGCATAGCATGATTGAAAATGGGGCTCAAGGTTACTCTTTCTAGAACTGACCTATAATCATGTCTTTGCCTGTCATCAACTGATAATACTATATGCTATATTATACTATACTAAACTATATTATGTTATTTTGGGTTTGAGAGGTTACATAAAGAACTAGACAATGCACTAAGTGTATGCACCACTAACATGATTCTGGTCTTTTATGAAGTAAGATATACCTTTAAATTGTTTCTAAGTTTTGCTAATAAGAATGTTTCTGCTATCCCTCCCTCCTTACTTCTTTGCCACTCTTCTTTCTCTATTCTGCTTTCTCCTCACCTCCCCTCATCTATCTCTCTCCTCTGTCATCCCCATTTCTCTTCTCTTCTTTCCTCTCTTCTCCTCCCTCTTTTCCTGTTTCTTCCTCTCTTCCCTTCTTCATTTTTTCTTTCTTCCATCCTTCCTCCATTTAGTCCCTACTTCTTTTCTCTTTCTCTTGAAACAATGTTTCAGTATATTTAAGTCTAGCCTCATGCTGATACAAATCTTTTTCTCATGGACTGCTGAGATTATTTTTATGTACTACCACATTCCTCTGAGAAATGTATGACTATTAAGGACAGATCACAATGATGACAAAAGTAATAATCTGGATTCTCTATGAACCATGACAATAGTTACTTATTCTGTATAGTAATTGATAATGCCTGTACTAGATGGTACCTTCAAACATTGTACAAATAATCATTGTCTAATGGAACATGAGTTAATTTAAGAATCTTAATCTCTTAACTGCTTCTGAGGGATAACATATCCTTTGTGACTGAGAAAACATAGAAGAACATGTAATAGTTTCATTTAGTAAGATAAACAAAAGCATCCACTTAACTTCAGCAGTTCTAGCAACACAAAGAGTACCCTAAATAACTTGCTGGTTACTGATGACCTGATACTTTTTTTTTTTTTTTGGAAGGAACATAGCTAATAACGGTTATATATTTAATAGAAATTAAAAGACATAATGATTGAAAATAAAACATACCACCAATGGTATATTCAAATGAACAAATTAAGTCTTAAACAATTATTACACATTTATAGTTAAATATTCAATTGTTCTCAATATTTCAATCAAGCAAAAATTTTCAAGTTACTATATTGGAAGTTAAATTTTCATGACTACCCAGCTATGTTGTATAATTTGGTGTTAACTCGACACAAGCTAGATTCTTTTAGAATAGGAAACACTAATTGAGAAAATGCTTCAAGCAGATGGGCCCAGTGGTATATTATCTTGATTGATGATTGGTGTGGGCAGGACCAGCTCGCTATAGGTAGTACCACCCAAGAGTTGGTCCTTCTGGGTGTTATGCAAAGGTATATTGAGCAAGCCATGAGGTGCAAGCAGTAAGCAGCAATCCCCAATGACTTCTGTATCAGTACCTGCCTCTGGATTTCTGCCCTGCTTGAGTGCCTGCCTGACTTCTTTTATGATGGATTGTGATGTGGAAAATAAACTAAATGAACCCTTTTCTCCCTACATTACTTTGGTCATGGTGCTTTTATCACAGAAGAACTAGAAAAATAAAGTATCCCGCACAAGCAAGTTAAAATATTTTGTTACATAGAAAAATGTGCAAGATGAATTTTTTTTATTTATTTTATATTTTATTTACATTTCAGATGCCATCCCCTTTCCCCATTTCCCCTCCCTAAGAAGCCCTATCCCATTCCCCTCCTCCTTTTTGCTTTTATACATTTTTTAAAATGTTAATCAAAGGCTTTATAAGTTTGGTAATGCTCAATCAGAAGTGTAACCCAATACCCAACCTAGATATATAAACTATCTTTGACTGGTGGAGACACGTGAACATCTGCCTCCATGCCCCCTCCCCCTTTCTCTCTCTCATCACCTATCTTCACCCTTCCTGTTAAAATAAAACTTTTCTCTCAAAATGCAATTAGAGCATAGTTATTCCTAATTGTACTGGTGAGGTACAAGATAGTCCTAATACCCAGTCCATCATTTTGTTGACTAAAAAGAACCTCTGTCATCTGTCCTAACTAAAGCGCTTAGTTTTGAACTTGGCTTTTTTTCTTGGCTTTTGAATGAATATCAGCTGAAAACCGTCCACTCAGATCTGTTCTCTCAAAGTAAATAGCCAGGATTGGCTATGAGACTATAGGTCTTCACCCGTCAGAAATCCAGAATGACTGAGTTAACTGAAATTATGGGAAGCACTAAGCATAGCTTCTAAAACTTAGCCAATTTATAGAGACCACTGAACACTTGGAAAGCCCCTATACTACCAAACGTTGGAGCATCAAATCTGGGCCTTCTGGCCCAGAATCATCTGACAGACATTAGTGATGCAGAATTATTAAGGGCTGAGTACTCTGTCTAGGCAGATATAATCAGTCGACTATTCTGCAAGTGTGTCTTTTTCTGGACAGTAATTTGTCTGTAGATGGAAAGAGGCAATTCTTGCCTAGTGGCTGTCACCGTACAACTGGAGTAACTCCAAGGATGCTCAATTTCTTCTTAGAATCCATGACAGGAAGCTGTCAGGAGCAGACAGGTCTCTAATCAAAATGAACATTAATATATAAATATTTGTAACATCAATTCTATGGACTTCTGACGTTTTGAAAACCAACTATCCATGTAACATAATCTATCTGGACTGTTGTCTGTTCACTCCTCTCAGCTATTTCTAGATAAAATATGGAAAACACCCTAACAAAAAACTCAAAGCCATGAATTTGCTATATTCCCTTAACTCATAGGCTAATCATCCCAAATTAGTTAAAAAAGTTAAAGAAGGACGGGGTCTAAGCCTTGTATTCCTAAATGTGTTATACAGGCACAATGCCCATGAGAGTATCAATATTCATCTCACTTTTATATCAATAAGAAGCTCATACCAATGAAAGCCTTAAAATTTGAAATCAAAGTAAATTTTATACCATTTAAGAAATTATACCTTCATCTAGATATTAATTATACAGATTTCTACCAATACGTTATGGCTATGCAATGAGTCCTAGCTAATCCTCCCTGTTCCAACAAAACCACTACTTTTCCCTAGAAAGACAGACCAATATTAACCCCCTTAGTCCCCAAGCCCAGAGAATAGGGGCGCTGACACTTCTTTAACTTCTTCAAGCTGATTAAGGGTGTTGAGATATTAGAAGAGGGGTGGGGGGGAAGAGTAAATTGATAAGCCTCTGACGCTGTGTCTTCACTGCATCCAGATGGAATTCCAGGACATCGGAGGGTTGGGCAGGTCTGCTCAGTATGCTTGATGAGTAGATACACCAAGGCTGTGTATTCTGCAATATACAATTCTCAGAACAAGTTTTAGTATCAAGAAAAAAATTTTTTTTTCCTAGAAGGTTGACATTTTTAAAAAAATGTTGGTTCTAGCAACTTTTCTTTTTTTCCCCTTTTAAAAAATTGGTTGTAATATTTACATTTCAGATTTTATCCCCTTATCCCATTTCCCCCACCACCCAGGAACCCCTTATCCCATCCCCCCCTCCTTGTGTTTCTATGAGGGTGTGATTTTCCAGTTTCTATGATGCTGTTTCCATTAACATAAATTGCCTCCTAAATTTCTAAATCCTTCCCTTTGTGTTATTCATCTTGTTTTTTAATTGGGTATTATATTTACCTTTCAGATTTTATCCCCTTACCCCACTTCCTCCCACCACCCAGAAACCTCCTTTCCCATCCCCCCTCCTCATGCTTCTATGAGGCAGTGCCTGCATCTACCCCCCACTACCCCCTCCCCACCCTCAGATTCCCACCCCCCACTCTGTGTTCATTTTTTATGGGACCAAGAAACTCCTCTCCCACCTATGCCAGACAAGGCCAGCAAGATGAATTTCTGACATGAGTATAAGTGTTAAAGTGGACACACCAAGTTCAACATTAACAACAACAACAATAAAAAACCTATTGTTCAGTGTGCTGAACAATGATTGACTTAGATACAGCAGTCATCTTTATATTATTTATACTATAGATACAAACATACTACATCAATCAGAGATGATATCTGCTGGATTAGTAAGACCTCCATAAATGCCAAACACCAGAAACTAACCAACCAAACAAAAGCCAGTTCTGTAAAAATAAAAGATCCTAACTAGAGAGTGAAATCAAAAAATAAAGCTTGAATTTCTTTTACTTGATTTTTCATATTTTTATTGTGTTTCATGAATCATAATTTTCTCCCAAGGTTGTTTCAGAACAGTCTTTCAAAAAACACAGTGCTCCATGGTATACAATGCTTTTATCCTTCACAATCTTTGTTTCCTACATCCGAGGAGCTTATTCTCTGCAACCAACTGACTATTCTCTCATAGACTGAGCAGGCATGGCTGAAAGCAAAATAAATTGGTATAATTATACTGTCTACTTTAATTCCTGGCTGCATCATGTCAAGTTGTGTAATATAAAATAAATTAATTAACTTCTCTGTATTTTTCTTTATAATGACGATATGGTATCAATGTTAAAAACTTACACATTGTTACAAGAGTTTATATGTAACATGTCAAGTGATTTCTAACTTTATAGTCTGTCAGCTGTTATTTCAGCTGATCTTACAGTTCAACAGTGCAGTGGTACACTGTACATGCTATTTCTGTCCTTTTTTTATATCTTCCATAGCTTGTGAAATATGACCTACATCTATCCTATTTAATCCTTTAGCGTTTAAATTCAACACTTATTCAGAAGCTGGGCTTTTTTTACAGTATGGTGAATACTTCATGACATAAACATATATTTCGAAATTGGATCTGGTATATCTCTTGCTTGGAATTTCACATTTGCTTGTTTTTTATATTAAAAGCTAATGTTAATTACCAATGTGTATAAATCTCCAGTACTGGGGATTGCCCTGCACTGGAAATTTCATCTTAAGAGAAAGGCAAGAATCAAATACTTTTGGGTGCAAAGGCTATTTGAGAGACTGATTCCCAGAGAGCTCTCTAGATGATGCAGATGAGTGTGGGAAAAGTGTGCCTAGTTTAAGGATGTGAAGAAGCAATGGCTCTCACAAATAACTGGTACCAGTAAAGAATTGCAGAGCTCCATCTAATGCAGAAGCAGCAAACAGCTGGAAATATTTTAAATGGGATTTTGAATATAATGAAGTCTTAAAGCACATGTTATATATTCACATACACACACACATACACACACACACACACAAAACCACACACATACAATTCTACAAAGGCAGAAATGTTTGGGAAGGTGAAATACAGGAAATTCAGTATTTAGAGCTCAATAGAGGAAAGAACCCACATGTTTCTTGTCATCTTGGCTGGCCTAATACCTTGCTCAGACCCAGGGCATTGTGGTGACATGTTGTGGTTAGTAGGTGTACATGCTTCTTAATACTGTCTGTATTCTGAGGAAGGCCTATACATATGGTGCTGCAGGATATTTTCTGCATTTAATTCTCATATAAATCCTATATTTGCACAGAGCATATGTAATTATGAAATTATTTAACATGTAAATTGGTAATTTATCCAGGGATTTGCAAATTTTATGTTGGAGAATTTAAGAAGCTATAAATAAAAAATAAATAAAAATAATATAAAATATAATATAAAATAAATATAAAATAAAATATAATATAAAATAAATAAAAAGGTATAAATACCTAATAGCATTTCATCTATGATATTTGAAGTTACAGATTTTGTGTCTTTCTCAGTTAATCTTATATCTCAGTTACACTTTTATTCCTGTGATTAGATGCCATGACCAAAGCAACATATAAAATAAAGCATTTATCTAAAGCTCATTTTCAGAGTGTGAAGAGTCTATGACCATTACTGTGGGGGTACATGTTTGGAGGTATGCAGGCACAGTGTTAGAGAAGTATTTTGAGATTTCATAGCTTGATCTACAAATTAGAGGGAGGAAGGGAGGGAGGGATGGAGGAAGAGAGAAAAGAGAGAGAGAGAGAGAGAGAGAGAGAGAGAGAGAGAGAGAGAGAGAGAGAGAGAGAGAGAGAGAAACTAAGATTGGTGTGAATCATTTGAAGCCTCAATACCCATTCTCACTGACACTCCCCCTCTAAGAAACACTTGCTAATGTTTCCATAATAAATCCACTAACTGTGGGCCAGGTATTAAAACAAAATGAGCCAATTGGTGTCACTTTTACTCTAAACAACACACATACCAAATCTCATTTCATAATGAGTCAGTAATGTACATAGTTCAGACTTTCATGTGTTTGACTTATTATTGACTTAATTTTTTTATTGGATATTTTATTTGCACTTTAGATGCTATCCCCCTTCTTAGAAAACTCCTATCCCATGCCCTCTTTTTCTTTTTGTATTTATACACTTTTTAAAAAATGTTAATCAAAGGCTTTATAAGTTTGGTACTGCTCAATCAGAGGTGTAACCCACTACCCAACCTAGATATATCAAATATCTTTTACTGGTGAAGACATGTGAACATCTGTCTCCCTGTCTCCCCTCTCTTTCTCTCTCTCATCATCTAGCTTCTCCTCTCCTTCTTCTCCTCCTCTCCTTACTCCTTCTCTTCCTCTCAGTACTCCTCCCACCTTAGCTCCTCCTATATATCACCCTTCCTGTTAAAAATAAAACTTTTCTCTCAAAATACAATTAGAGCATAATTATGCCAATTTGAATTCTGTTCAGGTTTACTGATGCTCCAAACAACACACTTCATTCTTATTTTGTATTTTAGTTTCTCCAGTGATAGTTCTGTTGATATAATGTCCTCTACATTATAGGATTTTCTAATGTCATATTATGTTGGTTAATTTGTTCCATGTCATATCATAAATATTTCCTTGAATTAATGAAGAAGTGGATGAGCTATTGAAATAGTACCATGACAGTGAAAAGGATGAGGCAGATACTGCACCAAGATTTGCTTAATTGATAGTACCCTTTAAAGATAAATCTTGTTTCCTTTTTTATTGTTAAATATTTTGTTTTAATGTCCTTTGGGGATATCACTTGAAAAGATAAGCAAAGGAAACCCAATGCCCTTATGGTCACCAATCTTATTACCTGTAATGAAATTGTATAATTCACTTTCTAATTACCAAGAAAATATATATATATAGGAGATTATCATAGGGAGACAAAATTTAAGAACAGTATTTTCAAATTCTATAAAAAGGCACCAAAAAGAATTAGGATAACTTGCTCTTGGTTCTTTTGATTGTTAAATTTAATTAAATTCATATAATGAACAAAGCGAAGTATAAAGTTTATAGAGTATAGAATTAGATTTCAGATATTGTTATTATCTTAATGAATCTAAGTTTTGTCTGGATTTTGCTCTACCTATAAAATAGAAAATATTTACATAGCTTATAAAAAATTAAGATATTGCAAGAAAATGTGTGAGCTTTGTGCTTCTTTGAGATTGCAATTACTTCTTTATCTTACACATTGCATGTTAAAAATAATAACATAATTTGTGTATTTGCTGGACGTGTTATTAGTACATCCCTTTTACTTCTTTTTCTCCTTCATCTCTATATTCTCTTACCTTTTTTATTGGATATTTTATTTACATCTCAAATGTTATCCCCTTTCTTGGTTTCCCCTCTGGAAACCCCCTATCCCATGCTGTCTCACCCTGCTTCTATGAGACTGTCGAACCTTCACAGGACCAAGGGTCTCTTTTTCCATTGATGCCTGAAAAGGCTGTCCTCGGCTCCAAATGTGGCCTAAGCCATTGGTCCCTCCATGTACACTCCTTGGTTGGTGATTAATTCCCTAGGAGCTCTGGGGAGTCTGTTTGCCTGGAGGCAAGATTGCATGTAAGGTTTTTTTTTTGTTTATTGTTGTTGATATATTTTTTATTTTTAATGATTGATTTGTGAGGATCCAAGTTATTCCAGATAGTCTTATGTCCAAGCAGCCTGCCCAGTATTGTATATAAATCAAAACCTGACAGATACCATATAGTAATTGCTGCTGTGGGCATGTGAACTTCCCAGAGATAGTCCACCATTTTCTCAGCTGTAATGTGTATACCCTTGAAAGGCACAATCCAGGGGCTTTGTCCCAGATTTGCTTCTTGTTATTGATGTACCTTCTCATGTTGGTCATTGCTGTATTCCTCACATATCTGGCATGGTGTGAATGGTCATGAAAAAACCATCACTGCCTGTAGCCTAGTGTGATTACTTCCTAGGTAGTAGCCTACTCTGTTGGACAACTTTCCTACAGATCAAGGTGAAGATAAACTTTCATGAGATAATGCTGTTTAGATGAATTAATGATTTTATGAAATTCCTGATTTGATTTGATTAGTTTTAGGAGTTATTTTGATTTAAATAATTTTGGAAGTTAGGGTAGCTGATAAACTTTAAAGTTAGGATCAAGAATAGAATGTACCCTTCCTCATAGAATGGCAAGAGCTACATATGCTAGGAAATGAATATAGTGAGTTTTCATGCTTCACTAGCACACAATTGTACTAGCATGAAAAACAGGATTAGGACAAGTTAATGCTCAAAGAAAACATTCATTCTAAGTTGGGTCTGAATTCCTTGATCTCATGAACTAGGGTTGTGATCACAAGTTATGTGTACACCATGACTAGGTAATTTCATTATGCATGTAAGAACAGAGAACAGATAATTAGACAATTTATCTGAAGATGTAAGATAGATGATGATCAATTTCTTAGTGAATACAAATTGACATCACTAAACACAGGAAAAAGAACTTGCTACTGTAGACTAGCTTGCTTAAACTTTGTTAATGACACAGAATTATTGCTTTGGGATTATATTAAACTTGTGGAAAGGAAAGAGAAGGGAAATGTTTAGTGAGGTATAATCTCAAAATCAGAATATATAATCAGTAATCACGTTGTGATTTCTTCTTGTGCAATGATTTTAATTATTTTTGAAGAATATGTTTGTGTTTTAATGGTTTTTAGAGAATACATAATTTCAGGCTAGAGAGTAATCCTTTTATTACATAGGGAACATTGTCTTAGATGTTATAGAAAGGTTAAGAAAAAAATAAGTTGTTGTTGGTGTCAACTCATTGGAGGTTGCTCCATCCACCAAATATGTGTGGATATATATATATATATATATATAGTGGTTGGAGCTTTGCTCCATCCACCACTCATTGTGTGAATGTTTATATGTCTGTCTGTTTGTATATATGTATGTATTTATGTATGTAGGTGTATATGTGAAGATATTGTAGCTTGTTAAAGCCTGCTTCACCCACTAACTTTGTGTATATGTGCGTGTGTGTGTGTGTGTGTGTGTGTGTGTCCGTGATTTTTCCTTTAATTCACTGACCCTAGAAAATTTAGTTTTGTTCCCTCAGAAGAAATCTGCTAAATGACCAATTCCTGACTCTACGCTTGGGCTTCCTTGGTTTATTCTATAGCATTGAGGTTGCTTTGACAAAACCAAAACTGAAACAAAAGTGACCACAAAACCATTCTATACAAAGCATATAGATCAAGCCAGTAAATAGTATTCCATGGCCTCTCATTTTCTTTCTTCCTTCAGGAACTTGTTTTGATTTCCTGCCTTGGATTTCCTTAACAACAAACTGTACATAACCTCTAACCATATGTACACTTTCTCTCAAATATTTTCATGCTCATATCTTATCTAATAAATTGAGCAAGAAAATAAGGACATTTACTCATTATTGACCTATAATTGATGCCAATGTTTTCATAATAAAAGTATATAGATTTTATACTCTATAAAGCCATATTTAAAATGAGGCAATTTTTTAAATGAAGTGATTAGATACTTTAATTAAAATTTTATAAAATTAATTGTACACCAGGCTTTCACAATTTTGTCCAGGAACTAAAATTCCATTGCTAACTGTTTTTACTAAATGGTTCCATGATATCTCACAAGAATTCTTAAATAATTGTTAGTAAACTTTGATTAGTTTTGCAAGAGAAAAGCATTTAAGTTACTGATATGATTTTTTGTATTTGATTTGTTGATTAAAATTATACATATCCTAATAAAGTTAATATAAAACATCTACTAAGTTAAACTGAAGAAATTTCTCCTACTCTAATTTGCACTTTACTTCTCTATGTCTTGTTTTCTGGGAAACTGAGGCTTCATTCACCTTGGTTGTTTGTGCTCAAAGCAAGTTGGCACCTTTAATTTTATATCTCAGCTGCTCAGATTTGTTGTTATCTCTTAAAATGCCGTGGGCATGATTATTTATTTCTCTACCTAGCATCCTTCATCTTTTCTTTATTTTTAATTTATTTTTTATTGGATATTATATTTGCATTTTATATTTTATCCCCTTACCCCCTTCTCCTCACCACCCAAGAACCTCCTATCCCATCCCCCTCCTCATGCTTCTATAAGGATATGCCCCCACCTACCCACTCCTACCTCCCCACCCTCAAATTCTGCCCAACTCGGTGTCATCCTCCATGAGACCAAGGATCTCCTTTCTTACCTATGATCCACAAGGCTGTCCTCCCCTACATGTACAAATTGAATCATGGGTCCCTTTCTATGTGCTCCCAGGCTTGTGGTTTAGACCCTGGGTGCTCTGGTTGGTTGGTATTGTTGCTCTCCTCATGGGGCTACAAACCCTTTCAGCTCCTTCAGTCTTCTCTCTAACTTCTCCATTGGGAAGCCCTTGATCAGATCAGTGGTTAGCTGTGAGCATTTGCCTCTGAATGTGTCAGACTCTGGCAGACCTCTAAGGAGAAAGCTATATCAGGCTCTTGTCGGCATGGACTTCCCACCATCTACATCAGTGTCTACCTTTGGTGACTGCACATGGAATGGATACCAAGGTAGAATGGTCTCCAGACAGCCCCTCCTTCAGTTTTTGTTCCACAATTTGTCACCATATTTGCTCCCTTGAGTATTTTTGTTACTCCTTCTAAGTAGGACCTAGGCATCCACACTTGGTCTTCCTTCTTTGTGAGCTTCATGTGGTCTGTGAGTTGAATCTTGGCTATTTCAAACTTTTGGGCTAATATCCACTTATTGGTGAGTAGATACCATGTGTGTTCTTTTGTGATTAGGTTAACTCACTCAAGATGATAATTTCTAGATCCATCCATTTACCTAAGAATTTCTTAAATTCATTATTTTTAATAGCTGAGTAGTATTCCATTGTGTAAATGTACCACATTCTTTGTATCCATTCCTCTGTTGAAGGACATCGGGGCTCTTTCCAGCTTATGGTTATTATAAATAAGGCTGCTATGAGCATAGTGGAGCATCTGTCCTTGTAATATGTTGAAGCATTTTCTGGGTATATGCCCAGGAGTGGTGTAGCTGGGTCCTCAGGTAGTGCTATGTCTAATTTTCTGAAGAATCGCCAGACTGATTTCCAGAGTTGTTGTACCAGCTTGCAATCCCACCAACAATGCAGGAGTGTTCCTCTTTCTCCGCATCCTCACCAGCATCTACTATCACTTGAGTTGTTGATCTTAGCCATTCTGACTGGTGTGAGGTGGTATCTCAGGGTTGTTTTGATTTACATTTCCTTGATGACTAAGGATGTTGAGCATTTCTTAAGGTGCTTCTCAGCCATTCGAGTTTCCTCAGTTGAGAATTCTTTGTTTAGCTCTGTACCCCATTTTTTCATACGGTTATTTGGTTGTCTGGAGTATAATTTCTTGAGTTCTTTTTATATATTCAATATTAGCCCTCTATCAGATATAGTATTGGTAATGATCTTTTCCCAATCTGTTGGTTGCTGTTTTGTCTTATTGATAGTTTCTTTTGCCTTACAGAAGCTTTGCAATTTTATGAGGTCCTATTTGTCAATTCTTGATCTTAGAGCATAAGCCATTGGTGTTCTGTTCAGGAACTTTTCCCCTGTGCCTAGGTATTCGAGGGTCTTCCTTACCTTCTCTTCTATTAGTTTCAGTGTATCTGGTTTTATGTGAAGGTCCTTTATCCACTTGGATTGAGAGCTTTGTACAAGGGGGATAAGAATGGATTGATTTGCATTCTTCTACATGCTGACCTCCAGTTGAGCCAGCATCATTTGTTGAAAATGCTGTCCTTTTTCCACTGGATGTTTTTAGCTCCTTTGTCAAAGATCAAGTGATCATAGGTGTGTGGGTTCATTTCTCGATCTTCAATTCTATTTTATTGATCTTCCTGCCTGTCTCTGTACCAATACCATGCATTTTTTAATCACTATTTCTCTGTAGTACCGTTTGAGGTCAGGGATGGTGATTCCCCCAGAATTTCTTTTATTGTTGAGAATAGTCCTTGCTATCCTGGGTTTTTTGTTATTCCAAATGGATTTGCAAATTGCTCTTTCTATCTCTATGAAGAATTGATTTGGAATTTTGATGGGGATTGCATTGAATCTGTAGATTGCTTTTGGCAAGATGGCCATTTTTACTAAATTTATCCTGCCTTCTCTATGTCTTGTTTTCTAGGAAACTGAGGCTTCATTCACCTTGGTTGTTTGTGCTCAAGGCAAGTTGGCACCTTTAGTTTTATAGTACATTATACCTCAGCTGCTCAGATTTGTTGTTATCTCTTAAAATGCCATGGGCATGATTATTTATTTCTCTACCCAGCATCCTTTCATCTTTTCTTATTATTACTTTTTGATTTGAACTATAGTCACATGCTTTGAAACTAACTTTCCAACTTGATTCATTTGACCCTTTTGAGTTCACAGTGAAATAGCATAAAAATGACATCATCAACCTTGAGGCATAACTCAATTACACACACATATATATGTGTATGTGTTTATATATGTAATACAAGTAAACATACATATAATTTCCCTATGTCTTCTCAAATGTCCTTAGTGTTACCTCTCCTTCAGTTTCTTCTTCAGTGTTGTCCTTCCATACTGTTTTGTGGCAAAACTTCCTATAAAGTTGAATACTCTATTGAACTTGTATATCAGTTCTTCTTTCATTGTTCTATGGTTCACCTTAAGTGGGATGAAGGAACACTTGAGGGCAATGTATAGAGTACCTATGACTTTATGAATGCCTACTATAATGCAGGTTCTAAAAAAAATTTTTTAATAAATGCTGAAGCAATTCAGAAAGTTAGATCCCCCCTCTTGTCCCATTTGTTTTAATCAGATTCTGGAATATTTCCAGATTAAAACCTTAGGATGTTTGTTTTTAAAGTTTCCCTCAGAGTTCAAATGGATTACCTTATTATAATTATAAGGTTTTATGTTATTGACTATATAAAATAAGATATTTTTGAGAGCTGGAGAGATAATTTATTGTTTAAGAATATGTTTTGCTTTTATAGAGGACCTGAGTTCTATTCCAGGGTACATATCCTGGGCCTCAAAACTCTTCCTTTAGGTGATGTTAAGCCTCTTTGAAATTGATGTGCACTCAGATGCACACAAACATGTATACATGTAATAAAAACTCATTAAAATTAATAATTTTATAATTGCCATAATATATTTAATATTGTATTTAGAGCAACTGTAAACAAAAATGTAAATGTTGATATCAAGTGTTTGCAAATATAACATCACATAAAATGTATGTGATGGCTACTTTGCCTGTTTTGATTGACAAAACCTTTAAATATATACTTACTTTGTTGATTTTGTTTCTTTCTACGTCTAAAGAGAAAGATCCAATGGAGTAAAGTGTCTTTAGAGGACAGAAGAAAATAAAATTATCATTAGAAATGGTAGTAACATCTCCCAGAGCAAACTGTTGGCAGGCCATTCGTGTGCATCTGTGTATGTAAAGATCTGCTGAAGGCTATCAAGTGCTCTTGTGAGTCTCATTGGAGTCCCTTTATACTTATTTTCAAAGCAAGCCAGAGTTCCATATTGCCCAGTTGTTTTCTCCTTTTCGCCTTATAAGTAGCTGACTCTTAGAGTACTCAACTTTCTGTTTTAGTTCATTGGAGGATGTTATTAAAATTATCATTTCCCAGGTAGCTTATGAATAATAAAAACTTATTTCACTGTTGTGGAGCATGAGAAGTCCAAGATATAGGTACTAGCAGATTTATCATTTGTATTCTGGACACAGACATATCCTTCTTGCTAGATCCTTCTATGGAGGAGGAAGTTGATTCTCTAGGCTTCTTTCAGGGACTGACCCTTATGGAAACTACATTCTAAAGATGTATCACCTTCCAGGGCTATATCCATGACGTTGTCACCACTGCCGTTAGGGACTAAGCAGAGGAGTGTAGGGGTTAGAAGCATCAAGAAACATGCAGTTGTTGATATCCACTAGAAGATAAGTTATTCCTTACATATGTCCAAAAAGATGTTTTGAGTGGTTGCTTTCAAATATGCTACTAGAAGTTGATGCTTAGGTTTTGGAAGATTAACAGTTTAAGTTTTGCATTTCAAAACGTGAAGCTGTTTTACATGGCTTGTCTACATGTTGACAAGGTATACCAATGTCCAGTTCACAAACTCTTAAATATTGTTGGTAATCTATTTTAAATATTCAAAACAGGTAAAAAATTACTTTAGTATTTCATGATTTTTGTACAGATTACAAATCAGTAGATTAATAGAGGCGGACTCTGTGGAATTAGTAGAGTTGAAATTGTTTTAAGTCTGTGGAAAATTCATTTGCATGTGTTCTACAAGCAATATTTAGCTGCACTTCTCATTTCTTTTGACTTGAAAATAACATTTTGTAAAATGTAAAAATATGCTTTTTATACAATAATAACCATTTGTCTGTCATAACAGTAGCACGTCATGTTTACACTGTGGGATTATGTTGCAGTTTTTAAATGTATTGTGATTAACTCTCTTATTGTTAAAATATATAACTTGTTAGGTCCATTTGCATCTCACCATGTCAGGAATTTTTAGAAGCTTGACTAACTCTTTTCTCTCCCTGTATTTAATTGTATGTCGTAGCTTCAACATTAAAAAGATTGTCTGAGAACTTTAGACAATGTAAAAGCCAACTCCCTGTGAAAAAGCATCTGTACTAAAGCAGTTCATTGTAAGCAAACTTTGAGACTTAGGCAACACAATTAGATTAAAGAAAACTATAATTATGGCTAAAAGTGAGAGTGAGTAACTTATAACTAATACCAACACAGATTTTTTAACAACCAATTGTTAGATGGATTATTTATAACATATTACATATATAATTTCAGCACTGTTTTCAACTCTGCTAACTTTGGATACTTTCCTAGAAGCAAAAGTTGTCTTCAAGAGAGGAAATAAAATAGTTTCATAGATAATTTAAAATGTAAGACTTAATCTCTGTTACAGCCATAATGCTACCTTGTTATTCCTCCCTGTTACTTGTTCTTCTACTGTGCCTGTCTTGATGTCTACAAATAATGGGAGGTGCAGTTACATAATTACAAAATGAATGGTGTGTTTCTTGCTGGAGAATATTGGAAGTTATTAAGCATGTCCTCCTGATACTTATAGCACTTCTAAAGGATTATTTAGGGGCAGAAAAAGAAACAGAAAATGATATAAACTCATAGGACAGAGAAATACAACTCAATGAGCAGTAAAAATCAATGAAAGCAAAAATGGTCCATTTTCACCTCATCCATTTTCAGAGACAGACCAGTTCTTCCTCATTGATTTTTGGCATCCATTGAGTTGTGTTTCTTTCTTTAGATTTGCCCTTTTCTTGCTCATTTCACATCTATTTTTGTTGTTTTTATAAATTTCATACTGTGTTTGTTTTAAGATAGAAATTTTAGCTCAATGATGTTATTTCTCTAGTTTTCCCCCCTCAGGCAAAATGTTTGCTTTTTATGAAATTTTATTCTACTTTTCTCAAGAATTTATTGTAATTTATTTCAATTTAGTAGAGTAATAATATTGGATAACTATATCTCATTATTTCCACACAAAAAAATTAATGAATATATGATAATCACTGCAATTACTAGGTTTATTGTTAAATTGACAAACTCTAGATTCAACAGAAAGAAAAGGGTCAATTGCTGGTGTTATTCTGACTGTTATTTGATGGATAAAGACATGAATAAATTTTGACAAATATATGAATAAATGCATTGCACATTTTATATGAAAAGGAACAAGCACAACATTTTATTAGTTTCCAAACTTGCTTTTTACCTCTAAAAAATGGCAAAATTTTTAGTGTCCTGGATTTCGTAAAATTTCTTTATAATTGTTATTGGTAATATTTGATATGTATGATTATTTTCTATGTTACATGCGTGCACAGTTACAGAAAACATGTTTAGAGAAGGTTTGGGGTTGTAGGTTTAAAATCAACTGTACAAATAAGACTTCTTTTTCTTCTAGACAAAACACAGTTTCTACTTACTAGAAGGAACGGCCTTGACTCATTTACCCATGGTTTTTTGTTTTTTGGGTTTTTTTTTTCCTTTATCAAATTGTAATTTTTACTTTTTCACACAAGGGTCATAAACACATAAAGGAGCATAGTTGTTCAGGGGAAGTACAGATATCTTGTAGAACAGGCTATCGGCTGGGAGAAGGTTCAGGGGTCAGGTCACTCTGACTCTGCCTGTGATTCACTTGTCATTATCTAAGTTGGTACTATCCACCAAGGCTATCTATCTACAAGGTCTATGACTACTCAGGCTGGTAAGTTCCCACCAAAGCTGCCTGTTTACAATAGCTTATAGCCATCTGTTTCAGTGTTTTTTCCACAGAGACCCAAGACTTTGTGTTAGCAGGCATGTATGTCAGACCTATTGCTGATTTTAAGCCTATGGTTGAGTTCAGACCTTCAGTGTACCCATGGTTTTATCAGCAAGGATTTAAAGAGAATCAGCAGCAACCTTAAGTTTATTTGTTACCTTGTTTATTTGTTTTTTATTTGATTTTTCATCTCCCAAGGACCTTAGCTCTGATTCTTCACAGCTATCTCATGGTATTATGTGATTTTAGTGTAAGCATTACTAAATCTATCCTGAATTCGGCTGTCTCTAAATGTATGACTGTTCAGTGTGTGCATATGATCTTACAATAAGTCATGAGGATTTGTTCTGCTCTACAGTGTCATGGGACATCTTCACAGTTAATCAGAAATTTTGTATATTATTCAAAGAATTTGCAAAATAGTCATACTAGGCTGTTCAAAGTACTTTGTGAAAGATTGACTTTTAAGTGTAATTCACTTTAATTTTTCTAATTGAAAATCTTGTGCACTTCTAACCATTAATATTTTATACACAGTTAAGAAATGTAATGAGTGTAATATATATCAATTAAAGCAAATATTAACAAAATTATTTGACAATAATACTTAGTAGGACTCTAGAAAATTTCCGTTTAACTTGTCTTTGTAAAGTCAATGAAATTGATGTGTAATACATAATGAAAGGCTCTAATTTGAAGTGATATTCAGATTATTTATTAGCTTATATATGTGTGAAATTACTGGGATAAAAACTGTGCATCTCCTAGGTGCTAACAGATCAATTCAAATGTTCTCCTTTGTAAGATGTGGATTCTAGCATTCTAGCTTTCATGGAAAAGTAATTATAATGCCTATATTCTACCAAGATTTTCATTCAGGAATAGTGATTGTACTGTAAAGAGAAAGACCTTAGGGAGAAGTCTGGTGTCAGAAGTATATGTAATGTTGGCTGAATGGAGGCCCGTAGATATTAAGAGAGGGTGATAGCAGGGCTGAAATTTGAAGAATCCGAAGAAAGGAGCCAGCACCAGTGTGGGAAGAGAAAAGCCAGGGACACCATAACAGAAGAAGATTATATTCAGGGAAATGGAGCAGAACTTTGTAATTGTGAGCTATATAAGCATAACCAAGGTGGTTGGAAATTAGACTGAAAAGAAAAGAGGCATCTTTTATGAAGTGTGCATCTGTAGTCATCTTAAAAAGCATTTGCTCTATGTCTGGATCATTTTACTAATATTTACAGTTTGATACTAGCATGCAATAGAATACGGTGTAGACTGGTTGTCTGGGATCACAGTGAGTAAATCACACAGATTCGTGTTCTTAACCAAATATGCTGTGCTATGTAGTCCATTGAAATATTTTATGAGTAGTTCCTAAGCACTGCAATTTTTATATACATTGCACATTCATTTACATGTAAATCAAGTTGGAGGATAATGAACCAAACTGAACACTTTCTCCTTTGTTTTTAAGTTTCCAGAGTACTCTGCAGTGAAAAGTTTTCTAATTAATAAAGGTAATTCTGATTGAAAGTAACCAAACTAATGGTTTGGCATCTTTCCCAGAAAAGAAAATTATCCCTGTGACACTTTGCAAGTAAGTAGGGAAATTATAAATAATCTAAAACACGTATTAGAATGTTCATATAAAATATACAGTTATGCAGTATGTGTGGAGAGCTATTTTGTCATAATCCATTTAGGATTTTGTGGTTCCATCAGAATGAAAAATGAACTCTCAGGAGAAATTGTCCATTAACACTTCATTCTGTACTTCAAAGATTGTGACTGGTCACATATAACAGTTTGAAACCTATTTGAAATGTAAGAGCTGATGAGTGAAAAAGAAGTGGAGTTTGATAATAGGTAGATCTTTTCCCTTGACTACATTTAAACCTACAGGGTTGGTGTCCTCTGAATACATTACAGAGTAGAGACAGGACATGTGGGAAAGTCCTTTCATTATCAGTGTACATCATGAGAAAATAACCTGTGAAGCTGGCTTTGAAGCCAATGATCTGACTTGGCTGTTACTTCTGGGATATATGTTGTGTCCTCAGTTGCATTCTGTAAAAGTATGCAAAATAATACATCATAGCAACATCAACTTTTCACTAGTAAGATATACAGCTTTCATTCCTCTGTCTATCTGACCTTGTTCGCCATAACCCTGTCAATAGTTGTAAAATCTTTGTATTATCTCCTTATCTATATTAGACAACATTCACTATCCTTCTTAATTACAGACCGACACTCTGGGACCAATAACATCCAAAAATTATATTTTAGAATGAAGTATAAATAAAGTGTTTTGTAACTCTCTATACTTGTTTTTCATTTTTTACATTTGGCATGACCCTCTTATAGCCTCTGCACATTTGTTGGTATTTATCTTAAGTTAAAAATATTTTGAAGTTATTATTTTTTCTTGTGCTTACATTTCTCTCTCACATAAATTTGACTGTTCTTTAAGCGTAAATGACATAGGCTGCTATCACTTTCATCATTCATAAAGAAGGTAGCCAGACACAGGAATTCTCTGTGATCATCTTCCATGCTGCTTATCAGCCTTGTTCATGGTTCCAGTGCACTTTTTCTGCATATCTACTAGACTATAAGGAATTTGAAAGCAGGATTAGAGCTGAGTCATGTAGCTCAGTGTCTTCTACAGTGAATATTCAGAGACTAAAGAAATATATTACTTTCCTATGCATTGAGAGATTGCAACCTTCACTTCATGCAAATGTGATCTTGCATACTTAACTAACTTAAATAAGAAAAATTCAAAAATAGATCATAGTATAATTATCATTAATTTATATATAACTTTTCAAAGTACCAGGCAGTAATAGTTTATTTGCTATTAACGGTGGTCTGGGAATGTCAGAGGATTGCCTTATGGAACTCAAGAATAATGTAATTGATATGATAATACATCTGAGGGTTTTTAAAATGATGCATTCAATAGAGAACACAAGCAAAGAGAAAATGAAAGGTATTTAGAGTCATGTCATTAAGCCAGGTAAATCTCTGTAGAATAATGTCTGACAAACTTACAATTTATTCCTTACTGATAATTTCCACTAAATTTTTCATTGATTTGAAATAAAAATTAACTTCTGCCATTCTAACATATTTGTTTTCTTAATAATTCAGCAACTTAGAAAATGAGTTCTATTTCTTGTGAGATTACAGGAAATTTATAAAACCAATAAGAACTACAGCTAGAAGAATCTAGAGAAATTTTCTTTAAAACAGTTGATATATTTCAGAGGAAAAATAAACAGGTTTTAAGCAAGAGAATACAATGACTCATGCATTTTAATTTTATTTTTAAATAAAAGTATAAGAGTATAAAATTGTACAAATTAACAACTTTATGAAATGTCCGAGCAGCACAGATGACACGGTGGTGCTGAGATCCTAGGTTTGTCTGTGTTAGCTACAGGATTAAATCTGTAAGTCAATTCATATAAACATTTTCTACTTCAAAGATATTATTGGTAAAATTTAGTGATTCATTTAAAATAGTAATTTCTAAAGTGTTCTTTGTACAAGAGAGAGACCCATAGGGTCTCTGTAGGAGCTGCCAGACATAAAGAACCTTAATGTACTGTGAACTAGTATTTTTAACATAACATTTGCAAATTACCTTTATAACCTTTTATGGCAGAAATAATGCAAAAAATAAAAAATAAAAAAGTGGTTCTATAGTCCCAATTTTCACTTCCCTTTGGAGTGTGGTTATTAATAGTCTTGTGGACTGTTTTTCATGATTCGTTCACTCACCAAACACTTACTGAGAAATTCCTATACATCAAGCTTGGTCAGTATTATGGATATTGAAATGTGATGGAATTCAGAATCCATCAGGGACGACAGATACATATCTGAGATAAAAAGCCATGGCATAGGATTTATGCCAGAAATGTGAGTATAGTTCCTTCACAGTATTCAGGCAGGGAATTCATCCTTCATACACTAGAAGATATATGTCCATACTAGTCTAAAGAAGAATGCAGATTTTATTTCGGAGAAGTTCAAACCCAGTCCTGAAGTCTCTGGACTTCTTATTTTAGTGCCATTGCTTAAAAGTATATGCCTCAGGAGGAATTGCCTTTGAAAATACTGTTTGGAAAACCACTATCACTCATGTATTAATTATTACGGCATCCATTTTATCCTGCACAAAAATGATTTTAAAGAATTTGACATATCAACATGCATATCAAAGCTTAAGTGACATATTTACAAAGATAGAAGCTTCCTGGATATATTATTTTCACAATTTTGTTCCAACCAATATGATACTTAATGGTACCTTTTAAACTGTCTATATACATGCGTTTTAAAATCTACCACTCTTTCAATGATGATAAACAATAGATTTATTCAAATAAAAATTGAAATATTTATTCAGTATATTAAGTATGTACCTAGTTGTGAAATAAATGAATAAATGAATAAATAAATTGCATAAAATATATGCAACTATAAAAAATTCTAACAATCAGGCTGTATAGACTACCTCTTATGAGGCTCTCAACACATATACAGCATAGGGCTGCCTGGTATGGCCTCAGTGAGAGAAGATCTAACTAACCCTTGAAAAACTTCAGGCCCCAGAGAGTGGAAAGGCCTGGAGGAGTGGGGTATGGTGAGGTGGGTCCATCCTTTGGAGACAGGAATTGGATGTGGAATTGAAGGAGGGCAGATTGGGAGGGAGTGACAACTGGACTGTGAAAAAAAGTAATAAAAACTGAAAAGTAAAAAGAGAAAAAAAACAAAAAAAATTATCAATAGTATTGCATTGAGTTAACTGAAAATGAAATATATTAGTATTTGGGGGGAGAGGTTATCTCATTATATTATTTTCCATATTCTTAAATTTGGTTTATTAATTATGATAGTTAATATATTCCATTTTTAGCTTTTAATTTTTTTTCCTTGATGCTATTTTACAAAGACAAAACTGGTGTATATCACTAAATATTTAATAAATCTAATAGCCAATGCTCATTTGTTAGAAACTTTTCCAGGTACCTGAAGGCCTAAGTACTGACTCCCATTGGCAAGTAAGGGATTCTGAGTGGAGCTCTATTTTCTTTCCACCCATCATTCTTGGCTCTGTCTCTTGCCTGCTGGTCTCACCAACAGGCTTTGGATTTCCTAAATCCACTACCATGCAGTGAACACATTGTTTAAGAAAATCTGACTACATAAATCCAACTTGTTGGCTCTGCTTCTGTAGTTTATTCTGGTGAATAAATGTTTTAGGGGCTGCATGCTGTGATGATTCACAATAGTATAAACCAAAAAATTTAGTCCAAGCGAGACAAGTTACTCAGTATGCTTTTGACTGAAAGAAAAATAGTGTAAGCAAACTGCCAGGAGGAGCTTTACTGTCAGTAGCAGGAGACACTGGTGAAAATCTGCCTGCAGTTAAGTCCTTGTTAGCTGTGTACTTTCATAGGCACCAATGAATACTTCAGTGCTTCAGTTCTCAATAATGTCTCCCTTCTCCTGCCCTTTATTTAATTTTATGCAGAAAGCCTTGTGTATCTGTGTAATGGATCCAGACATGTTTGGTGGGCACTCAAGCATATTTTCTTTACCTATGATGATGGTAGTCAGGTTTTTAGAACAACCACTACAGCAATAAATTTTTAGTATTGATAATTTATCATTTAGTTTTCAGTTTTACAACAGCTCTATCTTTTGTCTTCTAAGAAATTCTAATGGTAATATAGTTAGTATATGTAGGCTAATAACTAAGTATTTACACTTAAACATTGTTTTGAGGTTCTAGTATCTAACTTGAAATATATTTAGCTGAAGCTTTTCTGAATATGCTAAAATTAGATATTAACTCGGTGTTTTATTTCCTAATAAAACTTCCATTTTACATTTTTGAATAAAAGAACACATAAAATATAAAATGAAAAATAATCAAGGAGAAAAGTGCATTTTTCACAGCGTGAGAAATGTCCCGCGTAAGCTCAAGTACTCGACCACTTGGCTCCCAGCTGTTTGCACAGATATGGAACCATTACTAAGATGGAGCCAGCTGGATGAAGTACACCAGTGGGGTTGAGCTTTGTGAGTTTACAACCTTACCCCATGAACAGTTTTTTTTCCTTATGTCTGTGGGTGAAGATAACAGCTTTCTTTAATCTTCTTGCTGTGGCCAACTGAGCCATGTTCCCACATCACTTCTCCAGGCATTATGAATGATCTCTCTGATCCAGGATCTCAGATCAACTCTTGTTGCATCAATTGCTCACCATGAATTTTTATTGCAGCAATAGAAGAGCAAATAATGCAAACCTCTTTAATTATGTGAAGGATTCACTTCAAGCATGGGGCTCATATCATCAAGCCCTAACCAGTTTTTCCTCCTGTTTTCCTTCACAGCTTTTATGATCACTATATCTTTCCATATGGTTATAAAATAATATTTTCATTGAAAATGTTTACATAAGTGTTATAAACATGTAATTTTCATAATTTTCATAAACATTTACAGTTGATTTTACACTGTAGGCCATAATTTAAAAGAGGTAGATTTTGTATATTTCCATTGCAAGTGGATGATTCAGTCACAATGCTTTCATCTGTGCATATATTTTGATCATTTCTTATTTGTTCATGTAGAAACAGCTTACAATCTTCTCTCATATTCTCTATATTCATATTCACAATAGCATTTTAATAAGCCTACATTTTTGTGTCTAATAGATCAATTAAAATAATGTTTTGTACATATTTCAGTTAAAAAAGTAGGAAATAAGCTACATTGCTGCATAATGCTAGTGTCCCATCTAGAAGGTACAAGAATTTTTTTCTGTACTTGCTCATAATTCATGGGTTGTCATTGAATAGAGTTTAATGATATAACTCTCTTTAGCCTCGGCTAAGTGGCCAGTATTGAGTAGGACAAAATGACAACCCACAGATTGGGAAAAGATCTTTACCAACCCTACATTCAATAGAGGGCTAATATTCAAATATACAGAGAACACAAGAAGTTAGATGACAGAGAACCAAATAAAACTATTAAAAATGGGGTACAGAGCTAAACAAAGAATTCTCAACTAGGAATATAGAATGGCCAATAAGCATCTAAAGAAATGTTCAACATTCTTAATCAATAGGGAAATACAAATCAAAACAACCAACATAAAACAAGGACACATACTCGACTATGTTTATAGCAGCCTTATTCATAATATCCTGAAGCTGGAAACAATCCAGATGTCCTTCAATGGAAGAATGGATATAGAAAATGTGATACATTTACACAATGGAATACTGAGTTATTAAAAACAATGACTTCATGAAATTCTCAGGCAGATGGATAGAACCAGAAAAAAATATCATCCTGAGTGAGGTAACCCAGACACAAAAGAACACACATGGTACGTACTCACTGATAAATAGATATTAGCATAAAAGCTGAGAATACCCACTATAAAACCCATAAACCATATGGAGCTTCAGAAGAAGGAAGGCCAAAGTGTAGATGGTTTTTTCCTACATACAATGGGGAACAATATAATCACAGGAGGTAGATAGAAGGAGGGACCTGGGAGGGAGATAGGAGGGGGAGGGTATAAAGGGGGGCAGGAACAAGGAAGGGACAGAGGAGAAGTAAATAGGGTCAGAAAATTAAATAGAAATAAGTAGCAGTGGGGAATGGGGAACTGGAAATAGCTTCTAGAAAGTCCTAGACTCTAGGGGAGGGAGAGACCTCCAGGAGACAATGGCAATGACTTTAGCCAAAATATCCAACAAATCGGAGATGCAACCTAGAGATCATCTCCAGAAGATAGGCAAGGTCCCCAGTTGAGGGATGGTGCCACCCAGGAAGCTTAAAATTTTTATCCTAGAAATGTTTCTGTCTGAAGGAACGTCAGAGGAAAAAAAAAAAAAAAAAAAAAAAAAAAAAAAAAAAAAAAAAAAAAACGAACAGAGACTAAAGGAAAGGATAACCAGAGACAGCCCCACGTAGGGTTCGATCCCATCTGCAGATGCCAAACCCGCACACTATTGCTGATGCCAAGAAGTGCTTGCTGACGGGGGTCTGGTATGGCTGTTCCCTGAGAGGTTTTACTAGCACCTGACCAATATAGATGCGGATACCCACAGCCAACCATCAGACTGAGGTGGACCCCAATGGAGATCCAGGGGAAGGACTGCAGGAGTTGAAGGCGATTGCAACCTCATAAGAAGAACAATATCGATTAACTGGACCACCTAGAGTTCCCAGGGACTAAACCACCAACCAAAGAGGACACATGGAAGGAGCCTTGACTCCAGCTGGATATGTAGCCTTATCTGACACCAATGGAAGTGGAGGGAGGCTTGATGCCCTAGCATAACGAGGTGCAAAAGGGGTGAGGCTGGAGTGCATGGAGGAACACTCTCATAGAGGCAAAGGGGAGGGGGTAGACGGGTATGGTATGTGGGGTTTGTGGAGGGGTAACCAATAAGGGGGATATCATTTGAAATGTAAACTAATAAAATAATAAAAAAAAGAAAGGAAAAAGTACTCAATGAACTAGGTAACATAGGATAAAAAAAAGTTATTCAAATTAAAACACTAAATCATGCTGCCTTATGAACTGTCAGTTATCCTCAAAAACCTTGCCATCTTTTTCTAGATAAAAATGTTAAGAAAGTTAAAATCCATTCCTTAAACCCACCACGTGTATACTCGGTGTACATTTTTTCTATGCCTGGTACATTAAAATGGTGGATTATTTAGAGGAAGTGTCTTTCTATGTCCTAAACTTACTTTAATTCTTTTTCTCTTCTCTGACATGGTTTGACGTTGCACATTTTTAAGATCTACTTGATGAGATATGGGTACAAGTATTGAATGGTAGTTAATCATCATTTATTCTTCTACAATATCTTGAGTATATTATACAATTAACACTTTCCAAGGGAGATGTTTTCAAATGATGTTAGAAGGAATTACACATGTATTTTTCTCACAACTAATATCCTCATTAGCCTAGAAAGGCCTAATCCTTGCCAGAATTTTACAATCATATCATTTTGTCCTCCAGAGACTTGGTGTTACATCTTCTTTAGATAAAATTCTTGTGCACTGTAATCTCTCTTACTATACTGAACTGTTACGTCTGGAGTGTTGCCAACTATTCAAGATGATTATGTATTCAGCCACTAATAGATATACTCCCAAATGTACCAGTTCGTTTTCAGACAAATAGTACCTTTGGGGCTCCTGACCAGGGATTTTAAAAACATTTAAAAAATTAGTTTTTTCTTTGAACAGATTTACTAGTGGATAACTTCAAATCACCAGAAGAGAAGTGTGCTAAAGGCTTATGTCAAAATCAGGAATTTTCTAAGTTCTCAATGTGTCAGGAAGAAGCAACTTTAATCCTTTGCATATTTGTTATACACATTGATTAGACCATGAAAGTATTCTTGGTAATCTAAGTACAAAACCTACTGATGGGTGTAGCTCACAGGAGAAAGACAACTTATCACTCTGTGCTATTGCTTAGAAAAATCATAAAACAGGAGGAGGTATTTTTGTTACTTTGATTTTATCCCCAAATATATTTCTAAACTAAACCACTGCATTTTCTCATGAAAGAAACAAAATACTTATAAATGCTTTCCCATTACGACTCGAAAATCAATGTTAATGTGCTGGCAATGTTTAAATACAAATAACAAATTAATAATCAATGACAAATAATGTAAATTGTGGTAGACAGAGCTCTCCTTAAAGAAATAGGTTCATATTAATGAAAAATGCAATCTTATGTGGGTAAAATTTGGGGGAGGGGTAATTTATTGAATGATTTTATTCTTCTGGTATTTAGTTTTTAGAATTCTTTGTAGATTCTAGGTGTTACTCCTCCACCAGTCTATGATTTCTTCTCTAATTCTGTAGGCTTTCTTTAACCTCCTGATTATTATGTTTGCTTTGTAATTTATTACATTATATTTTATAATCTTTAGTTATTATCTTCTTGAAGCCGATTCTTTTATAAAAAGAGACATAAAGAGAGTGGATCTAGAGGAGAGGATAGTTTGGGAGGAACTGGGAGGAGCAGAGGGAGAGGAAACTATAATTAGGATATATTGTGCAAACGAAAAAGAGAGTATGTTTCAATAAAAGGAAAACAAAAACCAACCAAATCAACAGCAATAGAACTTCCCGCCTTCATACAGTTCCATGTGTCACAGCTTGCTGTTAACTTTAAGACTTCAGAACCCTTGTTCATGGAAGATACTCTTAAGGCTGCACTATGAAATGGTTCCCATGCAATAATTTCAGATATGCCTTTGACCCAATTTAAATTTTGATTTCTGATAGAGAATCCAGTTTTTTCATCATTGATTCCTAGTAAGGCTATCATTTGTATAATATATATTTTGGGACCTTTGTCAAAACACTAATAGAGAGGCTGGAGATATGGCTCAGCAATTAACAGCAGTGTCTGCTTATCCAGAGAGCCAGAGTTCAATTCTCAGTAACCACCGAGTGGCTAAAACCCATCTATATTGAGATATAATACCATCATTTGCATTCATGTTTACATGCAAATAGAGTATTCATACATGAAATAAATAAATCAATCTAGTAAAGCATTGATGGACTTTTAAAAATCACTTTTAATTTTTCACAGTCCAGTCATTACCCCATCCAGATCTACCCTCCTACATTTCCTCATCCCAGTCCTCCTCCTTGTTTCCAAGAAGATGCCCCACTCCCCACCCATATCTACTGTCTTGCCAGGCCTCCTCCTCACTCCTTGCAGTCTCAAGTCTCTGAGGGTTAGGGGAGACTCCTCTCACTGAGGCCTGACCAGGCAGTCTGCTGCTGTATATTTGTCAGGAGTCTCTTAAATACCAGCTGTGTATTCTGCCTGGTTGATGACTCAGTTTTTAATAACACTCTGTGCTCATGTTTCTAGTTGAAAACATATATTGTAGTTTCTTATCGCTACCCACATCCAACCAGCAGAATAAGACAACAGCAACCATGTTCTTCTTCAAGCGGTTTATTCAGCTATCCCTGTACAGCACGCTTCTTCTCTCTCCTTCTCTTCTCTTGTCTTTTCTCTTGTATCTCTCCCCCTGCATCCCCTTATAAGCATTGCCTTGATCCTATCAGCAGCTGCCATGAAGTCACTGCTAATTGGCCACTCTCAGTGATGCGAGGTGGGGTGATCGGGTAACCACACCTCTCAGCACATACAACTCCATATATGGAGTTGTCTTTTCTCTCAATGCCTATGCCAAAGTGCCACTTTGTAATGGTGAGAGTGGAGCCGCTTCCCACAGTTTCTTTCAGAATTATATAAGTTGGTTAGCATTTTTTAGATATGTGAATTTTCTAATAAACAATTTTTGTGGAGGATCACTGTAATAGTACTTATGTGGAAGTCAGATAATGACTCTCAAGAGTTAGCGCCTGTGCTGAGGAATGAACTCACGTTGCCAGTCATGCACAGCAAACGCACTATGCTGAGTGTCTCAGCAGTTTGGGTGAATGAGCTTTTAAACTGGCTATATGAATTTTGACGTTGATTCCTTGAATTGTAAATGTTGTCATTGGAAATTCGATGGAGATAAAAGTCTATCAGTAGACTGATTCCTGTACTGTTACTTTATGACAATATTAACCTTGAATTTCCATTAACATGTGAATGCCCTCAGAATCTTCTTTTTTGTAATTATTTTTTATTTATTTTAAGGTTTGTTGAAGTTTATTCTAGCATAAATGGAAATATTAAAGTCCTTTAGATGCATATATCATAAAGTTCAAAGTCCCATTTCACTGCAAACGAGTTTCACCATTTGATAGAATTAGTCCTAAGTATCTCTGAAGCTATTATGAATTTAAAGGGTTTAACAATTTTATCCTTAGCATGACTTTAAATATGTGAAATAGCAGAAAAATGGCATTTGATTTTGTATGTTGATTTACATAACACTGCTTTACTGAAATTTTTGTCAGATTCAAAGCAATTGTAATGTTTTTATGAATTTTTAGTATAGAATGTTATTTTCTCATTAGAGATTTTATTGTAGATTTATAATTTCTTCAAACAAAGATAACTCAACTTCTTCCTTTCCTATTTCCTTTAAGTATTCCCTTCACTTTTTTCTCCTGCATTTCTTATTGTAACTGATTTCTAGCACTTTATAGGTGAACTGAATTCAAAATTGTGTCTAATTTCTCATTTCAGAAATAATACTTTCATGTTATCTTCATTTTATGTATGCTTGGCTTCAAGTTTACCACAAATAGTCTTTTTTATGTTCAAGTATATTCCACCTCTTCAGGGCTTTGTGATAAATGGACACTGAATTATATCAAGGGATTTGTTTACATCTATTCATAAAATGATGTGATTATTTGATGATTCTGCTATATTTATTTTTGGTGTGTATTGAACTACCCTTTCTTTCCTGCAATGAAACACACACCAGAAAATAAATGTAGCAGAATCATCAAATAGGCTATAATTAGTTAATTTAAGTCTCACAGCTATTATCTCTCCTTTGAAAATCACTCTCACTCTATCTCAAAACATGTGCTATATTGTTTATATATCCGTAGTTTAAGATTTATTTGACTTTTACTTATATATCTACTTCAGCACATGTGTTTAGCATGAATCTGAAGAGACAAAGAAAGGTCCTTGATCAGATCCCTTAGAGCTGAGTTATTATTATAGGTTATGAGTTCCCAAGGTTGGTGCTGGGAACTAAACTTTGATCATTTTAAAGGCAGTAAATGCTTTTAACATCTGAGCCATTCTCCAACTCCTATTGTTTGCATTTTCTTTTTGATTTCAAAATTTTTTTAATATCTTCCTAATTTTTCAAGTACTATTAATCACTTAAAAATGTGTCTTTTAGTCTCCTCCTTCATACCTGGTGAAGTGTTTTGACTTGAAATCTGCATTGTGAAATATATAATCTGCTTCTGCTTGTTGTTAGATTCTATCTGGCTTGAATATCATGTTCTATCTTTATTTTAGTCTTGAGGTATCTTTGAATTTGTTGATTATTTCCTACATTTTCTTCACTGCCTTTGTGTTTCTTTATGCTTTTTATATGCCTTCTTCTCTCTGCTTTATTACCAACACTTCATTTTTTTCTGAATATATTCTTTTATTTGTTACCCTAAACCTTGACATGTATGACCCCATAAAAAATTTATTTTGCCGTCTTAGCACAGTATAGCGTATATTTAATTTGCCAACAAACATAATTTCACTGAACTTAAATAGAAAAAAACAAAGGCTATTATTAAATAGTTTGTTTGTTTTGTCTTATTTTTGTCCTATAGCACTGTGACCACACTTTAAAGTTATTTGTGTCCTGTTTTTAATCAACCAAATACCGTATCGAAAGACAAACAACATGTTTACCTCATATTTATGAATTTAGAAGCAGTTTATACAAACTCTTGATGTGAAAAGTGTAATTAAGAGTCTGAAAATTTGAGTAATCAAACCTCAAGTCTCATACACAGCTCAGTGAAATTTTCAGTGATTATTTTAAGAGATAATCATCTGCTCTTTATTTTTTCACTTCCTTATGAGGTGCTTTTATTTAATGCCCGACCTCTCATCGATGATTTTTGGTGAAATGCCACTTACTTTTAATCATATTGATATTAAAACTTGCTTTGGATATTCCCTTGAAGATGGTTTTCACTCCTAGTCAATGCTTGTTCCACAGTATGGCAAAGAATGTCAGAATTAGAGAAAGTGTACTATAGGAATTACTATGTCGAGAGTCCTGAGTTTATAGTCCTATCCTGTCCCAAATTATATGCTTTAAGATGTATCTTTTATATTTTTAAACTGCAAGTTCTCAAATTTTTCTACATTTTAAGTTAAATAGCTCCTTTAGACCTCTTGAGTCGATAAATCATTTCCCTCTGTAAAATATGTTTTATGTTTTAGCACACATTCTCTTTTGCTCAGTTCAGCTTTCCTGAAATACATTAATCAAATACATTAATATTTGTTGTGAATTCATTAAAAACTGAGAGTACCTTATGAAACCCTGAAGAGAAATGAAAATAGCAAAAACAAGACCAGAAAAAAAAAACCCAAACCAAAACCAAACCAAAGCAAAAAAATAAATAAATAAATAAATAAAAAACAGTGTGAGTTGAGTAAATTAAATGAAAACTGTTTCTACACTGCCCTGTCAATTGCTGTTTTCCATCACAGTATCTAATGTATTGAGTGCTTTCTTTTCCTCACTTCACCCAGTGACTTCATGGCAGATGAAGGCATTGATCTATACTAATTCCACTAAGAGAAACACTGTCAATTTAATTTTAACATAGGGTATAGACTTTTATGTAGATTCTACACATGATATAAACTTGTGTATGTATAGATTGCAATTGAGTGCCTTCCTCTACTGTTCTTACCTTATATAATGAGAAGCAAGATTTCACACTTGAAACCAGAACTTACCAGAACTTGCTAATTCAGCCAGTTTAGCTGGCCAGCTTGCTCTGTAGATCCCCAGTCTCTGCTTGCTGAGTTCTAGCATTATATACAGGCTGTGATATCTGAGAGAGATTTGCATCAGTACTGGGAATTCAAACTCTAGTCCTTATGCTTCTGAAACAGGTACTTTTCCTGCTGAGGCATTTTTCCCAGTCCAATAAAGGGTTTAAGTAAATATGTTAACATTTGCAGCTCAATTTCAGAATATATATATATATATATATATATATATATATATATATATATATATATATATCTTTGGAAAGTGCTATGATTCCTACTGGTACTTCAGATGGGATGGTTTTTAATAATATCAAAACTTCTTAAAAAGGCGATACAGCATTTAATAGCATGGGTCATAGACAGGAGGACCAAAGATTAAAAGTGAGGTTCAGTGACCTTAAGTCGTGTGCTGTCCATTAGAGAAGCTTTAAGAGGGAGGCATAATTATAAGAGGATTAATTGATTGTAAAGCAAGACAATGTTAAAAGCAGAAGAACAGTAGCAAAGAGCATCTGATCATCACAGACTACACAAGGAATTATTGATTGACCCATGTAAGTCATGATTGTTGAGAAAAATTCAGAAGATAAGTGGGAATGTTGCCAGGACTAAGGCAAAGGTATTTTTAGACACCGAGAATGTAAAAATTTCAAGAAGACATTATCTATTTAATAATCTACATTGACTTCAGTAGAGACCACAGTGAAATGAGACTTCAACGTCGTAAAATCTGGAAAAGAGCTTTTGAATGTAAGATATCGGTTAGGAGTCATTAGTTTATCTTTATACTGATGTTGTTGAGTCTGCTAAATTTATCAGTCTAGTGGTGTAGTTCGCAGTTATACACTAGAACAGCAGAAGCAAGAGCGCTAGGGGCATTGGGAGTGAGACTGGCACAGATCTGTACCTTTGTTAAAATTTTCACTGATGAAAATTTCTTATCATATCTCCTCTTTAAAAATCTTTAATCAAATACTCACTTACTGGAACATAAATTCAATGGATTACTTCTGCCATGTAAACTAAGACCATGTAATTTAAATAAAAAGTTGGATGCCTCTCAAACATCTTGCAAGTGAGCACTATAACATCTTCAAATATTATCATCAGTATCATTGTTTATATAAACCAGGAAAAGACAAATTGTAGAAACTAAGAACAAATAAAATGACCATTGCAAAACACATGCAGAGTAGGTGTGACTGTTCCTAGTGACTGTATCCAGTGTTTCATGGTTTGGCCTCTTACCCAAAGAATTGAAAATCAGGGATCATAGATATGTGCAAAAGAAGCAAGATAACTTGACTTGGGGTAATACAATTGTGAAGGTTAAAGAACATTGCTGATAACGATCAACTTTTACTGTTTCTGTTCAAAGACTTGTCAGCTGTACTCCTTTATTCAGTTTTGAGGAATAGAAGATCCATTCTGGCCTGAACTGGTTTGGGATGCCCTGTGTAATAAAGCAAAACTCTGTTGACAAGTAGTCTAGTAATAAACCTTTCTGGAGAATCCATATTTACTATCTTATGCCTATGCATAATTCAGAATATAATATGATTAAAATTAAATGTACTTTAGAAAGTGATATTCACAATAGAGAAATTGTTATGTAACATAATCTATTAATCAAAATAGAGTTACCAAAACTCTACCCCTCAGTAGCCAGTCTCTCCTCTTGCAGTCCATAAACAATACCACAGGATAGCCTGAGTCCCTTGAGAACTCTTACTATGTGGCCTCCTATCAACCTTCAGGAAATTTTTGTTGGTAGTACCTTAGCAATAGAAAAAAACTTCAGGATAGTCCATTTGATTTTGTAAGCTGTAATTGTTTTTTGGATTTTTTTTAAAATATGGCACTACTTTTCCAAATGCAAGGATACCTACCATTTCAATTGCTAACCTTTCTAAACGTCACTGTCTACAACATTATAATCTAAATATAAAATCAAGTTATTCCATTTCAAATACCTACACAGACACATCTTTGAAACGAAATGAAAGATTCAGCTTCCAGTGACCTAGTTTTAGTGTATCACTGTCTGGCTCACTGTAGCTTTTCCAAATCCTATTCCTGTGCTTACTGAGGCAGAGACGGTATGCTTGATTGTGTCAGTTCATAGCTGAATACGTTTAGTATGGGAACCCATGCATTCCACTCACCGTTTATCTCTCTCTCTTCCTCTGCAGCAGATGAGCATAATGTACATATCTATTTTAGCTATTCCTTAAGTGTCATAGTCCCTTGAGCCACCTCCTGGTTTCAATATATATTGTAATTATTTTAGAAGAAAACTGAAAATTGTCGTTCTCAAGAAATAATTTTAAAATGAAAGTGAATGCATTAACATTCATATAAACATACCATGTATATCAATATAGATTTATATATGAATATAATAGTATACTTGTTTTGAGTTATGCTCTAATAAAAATAGATAATTGAAATAGTATATTCTGAATAAATATATGTTGATCATGAGAAGTACTTGATGGAGAATCTATTTTACAATTAATAAAAATGAAATGCAATCAACTACTACCTTCCATCGAGTTCCACAGGACCAGGTTCCTAGGGTGCTCCATTTGCAACACCTCTAGTTTATGTATCAGTCACCCCTTATTCAGACAGTTCTCATATTCTCAACTGCTTTGTCTTACCTATGCTATATACACATGCACTAAATCCTAGTATGTAAATGTATTAGTGTAGAGCCAAGAATACTTTGCAGTGGAGCTTTTGGAAATATTAATGGCTTTATTCTTCTAGCAGGTAAATTTTCATACCTAAGCTTATTTCTGAAAGGCCATTGTTGACATTCTTCTCACTTATGACTGCTAAAATATTGCAATGGTATGACTCACAGATCTTAATGAATGACTCATGCATGTATTGATCAGAGGAAACCTGATCTGTGCTTTAGATATCATTATATACCTAACCAGTGATCTAACTTGAATAGCATAAAGTTGTATGATCATATTAACATCAGAGATTCTTTGGGTGACGACACTTTGCATATTTCCTTGATAGTTAATCTGAATATGTTCCATAGAGGCTGGATTTCCAGTGGAAAAGCATCAAACTGTTTTTGCTTGCAAGCTGAAGTCACACATCCATTATACTGTTAAGAGGATGAAATACTTGGACATATTTCAGAGAGTGAGTTTTACTGATTTTAGCTACTACTTTATTTCTGTATCACCTTCACAGATATTTCTTTACTTTCTTCTCAACTATGAAACAGAGTTAAAGATTTGGAACTAACTACTATCATCTTCGACTTACTGGAGTTTGCTGGTGATACTCACTCTGGGAGAAAGCACCTACAGCAGTATCTTTTAAGGCTCCTAGTTGTGAAAGCTTCTTTGACTGTGAAAGAATTCCCAATACTATTTTGAGTCAGAAATCATAAAGAAGAGGTTAGATGTTGTATGAACTAGGGGAAATATCATGTAATATAGAATATATGTAACTATTATTGATCAATACTGATTTTAGAAGAGGTGGGTACAAAATATTGCTTGAGTTATGATCATGGTAACATTTACTGATCCAATTGTAACTTAATCTATACAAGCTATGAAACCAATTTTATGTGGATTAAGAAATCTAAAGGTACTATGTTCTGAGAAACCACCAGACTGATTTCCAGAGTGGGTGTACCACTTTGCAGTCCCACCAGCAATGGAGAGTGTTCTTTCTCCATATTCTTGCCATCATCTGCTGTCACCTGAGTTTTTGAGTTTAGCCATTCTGAATAGTATGAGGTGGAATCTCAGGGTCATTTTGTTTTCCATTTTCCTGATGACTAAGGATGTTGAACATTTCTTTAGGTGCTTCTTGTCCACTTGAGTGTCCTCAGTTGAGAATTCTTTGTTTAGGCTCTGTTCCCCATTTTTAAATAGGGTTATTTGGCTTGCTGGAGTAGAACTTCTTGAGTTCTTTGTATATATTGGATATTAGCCTTCTGTAGGATATAGGATTGGTAAAGATCTTTTCCTAATCTGTTGGTTGCCATTTTGTTCTATGTCACAGTGCCTTTTGCCTTACAGAAGATTTGCAATTTTATGAGGTCTCATTTGTCAATTCTTGATCTTAGAGCATAAGCCATTAGTGTTATGTTCAGAAAAATTTTCCCTGTGCCCATGTGTTTGAGGCTTTTCCTCACTGGGAGAGCACCTTCAAAGAGGCAGGAAGAGGTGGAATTGGATAAGGTGTTTCTGGAGGGAAGACCTTGAAATAACTTTTGAAATGTAAATAAAGAAAATACCCAATAAAAGAAAAAAAAAGAAGGAAATCTAGAGGTGACAGAGGCTCTGCTGTTATTTTATCTTCTAAAGTGTATTGGTACACACTAAACTGTATAGTTAATGGCAAAATTTCTCTTTCTTCAGAGTGAGGTGATCCGAATAAATATATATTTTTAAGCTGCGATGTGTTAACTAGATTAGCCAGTTAATATACATGTATATTTATAAAATATAAGATTTTGTCTTATTTTAGGTAGCATATGTATATTATAAAATAGATTGAATTATATTCATTATTTCACTTGTAAAAAAGCTGAGGCATTGGCCTGTCATATGTTCACAGAAAATTTGAGGCATATTTTTGACAATAGTTAGAGCTAATGAATTTAATGAGCTGCTTTCTAAAGGAATGCTTGGCGGTCTTTTGTAATTTTAATTGTTGAAATAGGGGTTGCTCTGCTAATTGACAAGTGACAAAAATTAATTACCTCAGAATGGGATTGCTGTGCCTGCAATTGTGTGGGATCAAGTTACAGAATAAAGTGTATTTACACTGAATTTTGAAGACACTAGAGATGTGGTAGTTAGGCATACCTGACTGAGGTGAAATAGAATACTTAGAAAAATATACAATATGAAGTTTAATAAATTTAACTTACAAGATAGTCAATATTCTTTGAAGTTCTGTAAGTTCTAGTGTAATATTTTACATTAGATTTTGATTATTACTTTTGTTATAAAGGTATATATTTTCTTTCGGTGAGTTTTTTCTCTAGTTCCAGTGGTAAATAGTATTTTTAATATTTTTAAAAAGTATATCCATCTCTTAGATTAATAAAATGCAGGTTTAGTATTATACATTTATTAATGTATATTGAGTTATATTATTAGTATCTGTCAAAAGCAAATGGAGATAAAAGTAGTGAGTAGTTTATAAAAATTGTTTTGGTTGAAAGAAATGTCATTGTTTATGACAGTCTCAAATACTCACATACAACATTTTTATTTGTATAAATTGGTATAGCATGTATGAATAGATATTATATCAATATATTGTGACTCTATTAAACTGTTTTAATATTTCCCTCTTTAGTAGGAAAAAATATCATATTCATTATCAAGAAAACAGGAGGGGCAGGAGTTATTTGTAGAATGAAGTGTTTGTTAGGAAACTTAAGACTACAGTTCAGATCCATAGAACCCATGGATTGCTGGACTGATTCTAGGGCCCTGACATTTTAGGCAAGTATTTTACTACTGAGTAATACTTCTAGCCTTTCATAAAAGCCATGTAAAAGAAATATTATGGAAATTGTAAATTCCAAAGCTCAATGGTAATCACAGAGAATTCTGGGCTAGTCTAGCTAGTTAGACTGACTGAAGCTGGATAGCTCCCAGTTCAGTGAAAGACCCTGACTTCAATAAAGTGGATAGCAGTGAGGAGGTGAGAAAGCCACAGGTAGTTAGTACTGTTCTTGGACAAGTACTCACATGTGCATGTACATCTTCACCTACCTGGACTGACATGCATGCAAATTCCTGCACACATGAACACACACACACACACAACCAATCCAACCAGCCAACTAATGAGCCAAACAGCCAAGCAAGCAAGCAAGCAAGCATGCATGCAGGCAGGCAGGCAAATAACTAACCAACCAACCAACCAACCTACAAACCAACCAACCAACAAACCAACCAACTAACTAAATAAACACACAAAGAACAGAAAACTGGGAAAGACATTTGGTTCTAAGTGTTTATTTTGTGATGTTACCTTAACAATTTGTTATTATAAACAGATATAATTTGTTATTATGAACAAATCTCCAGGTACACTCTGCATCTATATTTGACCAAGTACTCTTATGGGAGTTTTTGCAAGAAATTTCATCAGGCTTTGCCTTGCATCTCCCTGCTCAGATGATGCCCTTTGACTTGTAGCCTTTGTTACTCTGTTCTTGCCTCTGTAGTTATGAGTCTCCTTTTTTTGTTTATCGCAAATGATGATTTGTTGATTGATTTAGGATGGTTATCCCCTCTCTAGATTCTTGCTCTGATTACATCTATGTGGATCCTTTGTTTTGTAAGTCAAGTAACTTTCACAGTTTGTAGAAAGTAGGATGCAGTTATATCTTTGGGATGGTATTCAATCCATTGTAGTCTTATTCTGACTCAGACATTTATAGTATTTTACTTGCTGCTTATGTACAATATTTCTCTTTTAATGATATCTTTAACTCAACAAATTTTAGAAAATTGTCAGTTCTCTCTATTTTAAATTTTCCCCATATTTGAAGACTCTCATTTATTTATTTCTGTTAGTATCCTGACAAGAGTAGTAAGCATAACTTCATTGCAGTGTAGGAATCATTGAAATCTTACACTTTGGAGAAAGCAAGAAATGACTGGATACTTTAATTATCAAATTCAGAATAAGCAGAATTAATGCATTCATTATTAATTAATGAAATACACAAAATATGAACATTGATTAACTTAAATTATGAGGGAACGGTTTTAATCTTTCATTCATGCCCCTTTAGAATCTTTTTTTTTTCAAAAGTACTGTATGTTTCAGCCTTTCTCTAATTCAACCACAGGGATCAACAGCTTCAGTCCATTGGTTGGGTGCAAATATCTGCATCTGACTCTTTCAACTGCTTGTTGAGTCTTTCGGGGTGTGGTCATGATAGTTCCATTTTTGTGAGCACTGAATATCCTGAGTAATAGTGTCATCCTTGGTACCTCCCCTTAAGTGGATCCCACTTTGGGCCTGTTGCTGAACCTTCTTTTTCTCAGGATCCTCTCCATTTCCATCACTGTGGTTCTTTCAGACAGTAACAAAAATTACGGGTCAGAGTTTTGACTGTTGGATGGCAATCCCCCCTTTCATTTGGTACCCTGTCTTTCTGCTGGAGGTGGGCACTATAAGTTCCATTTCCCTATAGTCAGTCATTGAGGATGGCAACCCTGTAGGAGTCTCAATTAATCTGTAACCCTGTGATCTTTCAAACAATGAACCACCAAAAAGGCAGCATACACTAGCTGATATGAGGCCCCCTGCACATATACAGCAGAGGACTGCTGAGTCTGTATTCAATCAGTGATGATACACCTACCCTTCAAGAGACTGGATGCCTCAGGGACTTAGAGGTCAGTTGGGGTGGAGATATTCTCATGGAGACAAGGTCATGTGGAGGAGGTATGGAATGTGGAACATTCAGAGGGTGAACCGGTTTTGTGTGTGTGGGTAAAATCTAGAGTGTAAATGAATGAATGACTAAATAAATAAATAAATAAATGTAAGAGATACTGTTTGTAATACTAATTTTCTAGAAAAAGAAAAGCAATTTAGACCAATTATAAGAAGAGCTACAAATACCTTTTCTCATATTTATTACATTATATTCATTTATTAAATACATGATGACAGGAAATTATGTGCATTATAAAGGTTTGAAATAATTCTCACATTTTGCAGCTTTTCTCCAGACTAAAGATATTGCAGAATCAGTTACATGTCTACATGAATAGCTAACACAGTTGAGTTATGATAACTCTTCTGAATAACATAGCAACTCTGTATTTGAAATTCATATTCCTTAACACAAGGGGATATCTGAGACAAGTTAAAAACTTTAATTTCTAGTTTTTTTTATCGAGTCTTACATCTAAGCATATCTTAAGGAAGATTGCTGCCAATTCTCTCTTATACCTGTCACATGGCAAAAATAGCTGATGATACCTTAAGGAGTATAAACAAGTACCTGATTTGGTGACACATTTGCAATAGAGAAAGGCTGGCATGAACTCTATAAAAGCATGGCAAAATATGGTGAAGATTAGCATATTAAAAAGTAAAAGAATTTAAAAGGAAAGAACTATGTGGTAATTAACTGTTTTCTAAAATGTATGAGTTAGTGTAGTAGTTTATAACATTATTTTTATTATTAATGTTATTTCTATTTGCCATCACATTTATTTTGGGATATTTGCTTTTAGCTTTTAATAATAAAGTTATAAAGTAAAAGTTAAATCAAGTCACAATGGCTTATGCCTATAATCCTGGTACCTGTGAGACTGACATAGGAGGATTGTTGTAGGTTTGAGGCCAGCTTGTGTATAGAAGTGTCTCCTTTATTGTATATGAAGTTCCATACATGTTGACTAGACAGTAAGATATTGTCTCAAAAATCCCAAGTAATTAATGAAATAAATAAGGAAAATGTCTGGCAGGAGGTCTTGTATCACTCCATAGACTGTTTTCAGAAACTTCCCTATGTATCTATAAGTCTGTGCACACTCACTGCCCAACTAACATGGCTAGTCCAAAATCTAAGACAAACATTGGTGAAGAAATTGTGGTTTTAAACAAAGTGTCAATTGGATGATTTTAGTCAGGTTTCCTCTTTAAAAATACATACTTATGCTATGTCAAATTAGTATAAGTCTTATTTTTTGTTTGAGAACGTCATTGAGATAATTTTGCTAAATAATTGTAGTTGGTTGATCAAAGCTAAAGATAATTCTGGTCCATTAACACTAGCCCACAAATGGAAGGAAAAGCAGAATTCTAAATAAGGTTCCCAAGATGCCATGAGACTTATAGATAGATCAGATAAATGTGAAGTAAGTGTTTTGCCAAAGTGCAGTGAAAGCAGTGTAAGTCACGCTCAGTAACTTTGGAGGAGTCCTTGCAGGTTCCTGCAGAGATAAAGGTGTGCTAGGAAGAGTTTTCTTGCTGTGACAATTACTCGAGAGAAGCAATTTGAAGAAGAAAGATTATTTTGGGGTTCTGGCTTTAGAAACTTCAGTGTGGAGTCTTCTGACAGCCTTATTCTGGGATAAAAGTGATTTGGAACAATACAACTGTAGTAGATTATCCATAAGACAGTACGTAAAGGATTGATGGAAGGTGAATGAATTACAAATTTACAATACAGCCCTCATGTATTTCAGGACTTCTCCATTTTGAGTTTCTTTGTGTGTACTTTTCTGGCAAGCGAAAGAAGACTGTCCAGGTTAGCCTGTGTGTAGTTATGAGCCACTCTTAGTTTGAGCCTCTCTTAAAGCAGTGTCCAGGGGTGTTCTTTGACATTCAAATGAAAACTAAGCAAATGAAGACAGTTCTGCTTACCAGAGTTTAGTCTTGGTTAGAGACCTAGGGCCCTGTTAGATGGCTCTGTGGTGTCAGGATAGAACACTCCTGAGCCAGCAGTTTGGGATTTATGAAGTTTACCAGAGGTGGACCCACTCATTTTAAAATTACTTATGAATGGCTTCAACTCCTCAATAATTGAGGCAAAGTTTGAATGACAAGCTTCTTGCATCAAACTCCCAGGAAGCAGTGCATCATAAGGAATGCTTATGCTTTCATAGTTTTCCACCTGATTATCGACATTTCTGATATCCCACATTTGGGAAATTCTTCCTTCTTAGTGAATAGAACCTTGTGACACCTCAGAAACAAACTTTTTGAAATATTTTGGAGGTCTCTCAAGCACAGGTGGAATCCTAGCAACAGAAAAGAAGTGGCACTGCAGGGTGCTAAGCTGCAGATTGCCTTATGGGCATTTCCTGACACACATGATAGTGTTCCACAGTAGCACAAATAGTTTTGAATGATTTGAAGACTGGAAAATTGCATGGAGGAATAATAATTATTGGATCATAGGTTAGCTTAGTAAACATCATAGATGTGAAAAATGCACACAGTAAATATGTCAATTACGAAATGACTTACTTCCTTTCTTCTCATAGTAACTACCGAAATTCTAAGTGGTCACATTATGTTTTTGTTTTTATTCACATTGAGTATAGGAAGAAAAGTTCACAAACTTCCACATAACATTTTGACTGATAATTATTGTAATAGTGTTTTCAATTATTTATAGTAATAATAGATATGAGATTTAATTTATGCTAGTTTATAAAAAGCTTTGTGTAGATTTTGTCTCACTACTTAGGCATATAGTCTTTGGAGATAAAACACGACGGTTTTCTCTGATGAATCTTAGGAGTAAAACCTAGACCACAGCTGTAGAAACTGATAAAACTAGGTTTGGAATTCCTCAAAGGAGCCAAAGTGAGGCAGAGGGATGCCTTCTGCAGAGTGCACAGGAATTCCTTATCTAGCAAGAATAATACAAATAAATATCATTCAGACCTCTAGAATCTCAAGTATGAATTCATTTTATTAAGTGTTGCAGCTCAAAGTAATAAACTAAGAATTCTTTATACTAAGACACAACAGGAAGCATGCTCAAAGAAAACTTGAAACATTGGAGATTGGATGTTGAGTCTAAATAATAAGGCTTTAGAAGGTAGAGAAAAAGATCAATTTTTAAACAAAGTCAGAAATGGGAGACTGTGGTAGCAGATATTTGGCTACTATTTTCTTAGTCCTTTTTCTTCCTGGTGTCTTTTCTCCTCTCTATTAAATAAAGACTTATGCAGACCCCAAGCCTGCATTTTATAAAAAAAATGTATGTGATTACAGCCCAGAAATGCATTCTCCCTGTATGAATATTTTGTTGAATCAGAGCTGATAATAATAAGAAGCAGATGAATCAACATCTGACTGAGTCATCAGAAACATTTATTTGTCAATTAACAGATAACAATTAATGGAAAAGGAGGCTATGGACTTGAAAGAGAGTGGAGACGGCGTGTGGGAGGGCTTGGAGATAGGAAATGAAAGGGAGAAATAATGTAATTATAAATCAAACACCAAACACTTTAAATAAGATATATTTTGAGTAATTGTCATCTATGCATCTGCATATAGATGACTTTAAGTGGGTTAGATAATTAACTTAAATTTCAATCTCTGCAGCTTCATCAGATCAAGTCCTCTGTTTTCTCTCTGTTGAGCTTTCATTTTCTGTGTTGACTGCAACACCTCAAGCTTCCCGCATTATATTTCTATTACCTTCAGCTTAGCTGTGTCTCTTACCACATAAGACTGGTTTACAGTATCTATAGACTGATCCTGACTACAGCAGTAGCATTTTCTCTCAGTTTTCCCCTTTGCTTTTAATTTAAATTAATGATGGGAGAATTTGTACATTAAAGTTTTTTCTTTGTCGTGGTTTTGAATGCTTCCTGTTTGCTGTGTTTATGTTTCAAAGTTGTGAAATATTTTCATGGCTATATATTTGATATTACTCTGTCATATACTCTGTTTTGTACTATGACTTATAATGAGATTCTTTCAGCGAACACAATCTTATCTAGCTTTCCATTTTTAATGTTCACTGATGCAAATAGTTCAAAACTTAGAATCTTTACTTGTAGGACTGAATGGAGCCTGACCCTTTTTCGTGGGTTTCTCTATTCTTCTGGAGAAGAAAGGAGGGAGGGGGAGAGAGAATGAGACACACACACACACACACACACACACACACACAGAGAGAGAGAGAGAGAGAGAGAGAGAGAGAGAGAGAGACAGAGACAGAGACAGAGACAGAGACAGAGACAAACATACACACACACACACACAGAGACAGACAGAGAGAGAGAGAGAGAGAGAGAGAGAGAGAGAGAGAGAGAGAGCACATAATGTGTGTTCCTGCGTATGTGTCTTTCTAGGTGTAAATGTATGTGAGTATGTGTATGAGTATATTATGTGGGTATGACTGTACAGGTTTTAGTAAATACTTTAATCCTTGTGTTCCTATTTATTGAAATTTGCAGGGATAGTCAGGGTGTTGAAAGAGGAAAACATTTGATCTCAACATGCTACATATATATTAGAGATAAAAATATGTGTTTATTAATTATTGAATGGTTTCTTCAATTGAGTTTAAACATTTCTAGGATTTATTCATAGCATATTATTATATTAAATCACCTTTTGGATATTTGAGTTAGACAACATCAATGGCTTTTTAAAAATTTTTATTGGATATTTTATTTATATTTTAGATGCCATCCCTTTCCCCCAATTCCCCTCCCTAGAAAACCCCTATCCCATGCCCCCTTTTTCTTTTTGCTTTTATACAATTTTTTTTTAAAATGTTAATCAAAGGCTTTATAATTTTGGTAATGCTCAATCAGAAGTGTAACCTTATTGGCTTTGTTTTTTCAAACACAGATTTATTTTTTTCTAAATTTTAATAATCATTACATCAACGTGAATGAAGAGAATTTTTTTTTAAAAAGAAAGGACTTTCCATAGGTCACCCTATTTCAGACACTAAATTTTTGGATTTTTAAAATTTCAATATAGAGAGATAATTTATTAGTCCTGATGGTTTGCTGTAATTACGCTCTAGAAAGTATGAGTAAATGCTGTTTTGAAAAAAAAAATGTATTTGTTAAATTTCTAAATATTTATCCAGGTTTATTTTTAGTATAGATTACGCACTTGCATTAATACACAACAGTACATATCAATAAGTGTTTAGGCAAGAATTACATTTCAGTGATTGTTAGATAGTACCTCTACCTCCATTCATACACACACACAAATATATGTATATATGCAAATTTTCATATATATGCATAAAACACAGAACCATATTTTATATCATTCAACTCTCTGTCTAGTGGCCATCATTTCATTTGTGATCAGAAGAAGTATTGCATTATCTCTCTTGGAACTCTGTAAATAATGCTTCTAGAATGTACAGTGCAAAGCCTCTCAGAATGCTCTTCCTATCAGGCATATCATATGAAGCCATACATTCAGTTTTCTGACTTAATTAAGTTTGATAAAGATATACATCGTGTATCTTTGATAACTGTAACAACAATGTTTGGGTCCAAATTGAATACACTTTTAAAGATTAATGTTACTATTTCTCTTTGGTTGAAAAAGAATTGTTCTATATCCTAAGAACTCATCTTAAACAGGATGTTCAGAACTCTTTTAATGTGCTTTGGAAGGCAAAGCATAAGCATGGAGTCCATGAACTCGGGTGTGTTTTGTAATCATTTTCATCCTGTTAGATGTCTTAACTGGGTCTCCTCATCACCATTTATTTAGTGCTACTGGATAAGTTGTTCACGTATTGAACAAAGCAGAGAAAGCCTGAAGTTCCATTGCCCTCCATATGAACTAACCTTTGTATTAATGACGGAACTTATGAACTGCTCAGAAGATATTGATGCAGTCTTGTGCATCCTTTACCTCTGGGTCTCTGGGCTCTTGCTGATCACTTCTTCTTTTTTTCTTATTTATTAATCTTTTTTGAAGAGTCCAACCTTTATTCCCCTCCTTGTCAGCCTGTTCCATATCCCATACTTCCTCCCCTTCCCAAAACCCATCTCCAACAGACCTCAGCACTCCATGGGACCTCAAGTCTCTTGAGGGTTACATGCATCTTCTCTTATTCTGATTGGTGTAAGGTAGAATTTCAAGGTCATTTTGATTTGTATTTTTCTGATCACTGAGAACTTTGAACATTTCTTTAAGTATTTCTCAGTTATTCGAGAGTCCTCAGTTGTGAATTATCTGTTTAGTTCTATTTTGTGATTGGGTAGTTTGGGTATTTTTGTTGGTTAGTTTCTTGAGTTCTATATATTTTGGATATTAGCCCTCTATCGGATTTGAGGTTAGTGAAGATGTTTTCACAATCTGTAGGTTGCTGATTTGTCCTTTTGACTATATCCTTTGCTTTAAAGAAGCTTTACATTTTCCTGAGATCCCTTTTATCAATTCTTGATCTTAAAGCCTGAGCCATTGGAGATCTGTTTAGGAAATCTCCCCCTGTGCCAATGAGTTCATGGCTCTTTCCCACTTTCTCTTCTATTAGATTCACTGTATCTCGTTTTATGTTGAGATTCTTTAGCCACTTGGTCTTGAGCTTTGTTCAAGGTGACAAATATCTATCTATTTTCATTTTTCTGCATACAGACTGCCAGTTAGACCAGCACCAATTATTGCAGATGCTTTCTTTTTTACATTGTATATTTTGGCTTCTTTGTCAAAGATCAAGTGTTCGGTAGTGGCTGGTTTTATATCTGGTCTTCAGTTCTATTCCATTGATCTTCCTGCCAGTCTCTGTACCAATACCATGCAGTTTTTATCACTATTACTCTGTAGTATATAGCTTGAGGTCAGGGGTCGTGATTGCCCCAGAAGTCCTTTTATTGTTAATAATTGTTTTCTTTAAGCCAAGAGATTCCTGTTAATTATAAACATGTTGTTGTGATATTGTTCACCACTTACATACACCTTTTTTTCCAAGAGCTTTCTTAAATCCGTATTAAATAAAGTCAACCATAGGTCAAGACACAGAGCATTCAACCAGTTTAGAGGAATGAACATAGGAAAACACAGGAAGTAGAAAGGAGGGAGTTTGATTTAGAGGGAATTGAAGAAAGTGTGAAGAAGGAGAAGGAGAAGGAGCCTTTTCCTTCTGAGACCTTGGTGGAGTAGAAAAATACTTTCTCTGCCTCATTGAGCCAATGGGTTTTCACCCCAACATCTGGTTCCTTCATTTCCATTGGCAAAATTGAATGCCTGTGATTTTGTTTTTTAAAACAACATACCATAAAAACAGACGTTTTAAAATAGCAATCATGTGGCTCTTCTCCATCTTGGCTGATGATCTCATTAAAATATAAATTGCCATACGACTGGCATCCATCTTTACTAAGGTTAAAGAGTACATGCCATGTGAGTTAACTACCATCTGTAGATGACCACATTTCACAAAATAACCATTGTAATGTAAAACTTCTTTTTTCTAATAAACTTTCTGTATATCATTGTTTCTCTTTGTAGATTAAAGGAGTATCAAAAAGTATCAATAAAAAAAGAGAGAATTGTTTTTTTTTTTTTTTTTTTTTTTTTGTTCTGGGTTTTTTTTTTTTCTTTTCCAGATGAATTTGAGAATTTGAGAATTGCTCTTAACATGTCTTTGAAGAATTATGTTAGGATTTTGATGGGGATTGTGTTGAATCTGTAGATTGTTCTTGGTAGGATGTCCATTTATACTATGTTATTTTTGTCAATCCAGTAACATAGGTGATCTCTCCATTTTCTGAGATCTTCTTTGATCTCTTTCTTGAGAGACTTGAAGTTCTCGTCATACAGATCTTTCACTTGTTTAATTAGAGTTACCTCAATATATATTTTATTATTTGTGGCTATTGTCAAGGGTGTTGTTTCCATAATTTCATTCTTGGCCTGTTTATCATTTGTATAAAGGAAGGCTACTGATTTATTTGAGTTAATTTTATATCTTGCCACTTTGCTAAAGTTGTTTATTAGCTGTAGAAGTTCTCTGGTAGAATTTTTGGGGTCGCTTATGTATACTATCATATAATCTGTAATTAGTGATACCTTGATTTCATCTTTGACAAATTGTATCCTCTTGATCTCCTTTTGCTATCTTATTGCTCTAGCTAGAACTTCCAGTACTATATTGAATGGATATGGGGGGTGTGGGGATTGCTGATCACTTCTTAAGTTGAATGCCAACTCTTTCACCTCCCTGTCATTAATTTCTTAATGAACATAAGATAAAGTGAGTTCCTTTACACGTCACCCAAACACCACTCACATTTAGCTTTATTTTTAATGAAAAAATTAATTAGCTAAGACAAGGTTTCACTTTTTAGCTCAGATGTTCCTGGAAACTATAATCCTACTACTCTGCCTCTGAATGTAAATGAATAACTATTATATTAGTTTCTTTCTAATTTTTAAGTTCTGGTGTTACTTTGAAATTTTTATCCCTTTTGGATAGTTAGTTTTTCTATTTGGAGATAACCAGAAGTAACTTCCTGAAACAGATAAACATCTTTGTCCTCTAAACAAATTGATTTAAAGTCAGCAGATCACTGGTTAAAAACTATGTTACATATTTGACATAACCTACTTTGAAAAAAATAAAACAGATCTTGTGGCATTGAATTAGTTACCTATACTTCTCCTACATAAGTATTCTTTGATAATTTTCATTCTAATGGTACTCTGTTAGGTATATCGACCATATGGGAAGAATATTTGTGTAGATACACCTTTACATATTTAACTAATAGGTTTTTTTGGGGGGGAAGATTCTTCTAGATTTGAAGTGGATTGTTGCTTTATTTGGAGTTTGGGAAGCATTTAATACCTGTGATTGAATGGGTTTTTCTTTTTTTCATGATAGTAGAATTTGCTTCCCAAGGTAAATAATAATAAAAATATAACAATAACCTGATCCTGTCCCCTGCCTATGGATTATTTTCACTTAACTGGGCTGTCTTATCTGTCATCGATTAGAGATGTTGTGCCTAGCCCTGAAGTGACTTTGTGTGCCCAGATGGGTTGGTAATGTGTGGGGGGATTCTCCTTCTCAGAGGCTAAGGTCAGGGGTCTATGGCAGAGGGGCTGTGTGAGGACTGGGCTTTGATCAAGATGTAGAGTGAATAAATAAATACATTAATAAAAATATTTTGATATTTTTAGTGAAATTATATGAGGATAAACTTCATCATTTGAATAAAATACTTAATAAGAAAACAAAACACAAAAAGCCCTGTAGTATCAGGCAGCAAGGATACACAATATGGTGTTTATTTATGTTATAATGACTTCCTAGCTAAGTCAATCCAGAGTTCCCACCATAAGAGCATAGAGATAAAACCCCTGAATCTTATTTCATTGTTTAAACTAAAAATGTGTTTGGAATACATTTTGGTGACATTTGTCCATACAACTAACACATTCAGTTTACTTTAACTCTAGGCATCTGATTACAAGCCCATGAATAGGAAATCCTGCCTATAATGCAGAGTCAGTTTGCATTAGAGAAAGTTCAACCTGCAAAGCATATTCCCAGCTACATAATGAAGAAACAAATACAAAAGAAGGGGATGTCTTGTATGAACATACAAGGGATAAAATAACATTGCATTGATGAAATGATTGAAGGTGGTGAGTGATTAATTTTACTCAGCAATAGGTAGTAGATAGGTAATTAGGATTGACATGATCAAACAGTTAAGGCATGACTTAAGAATGTTGGAAATTTTAGAGAAATCAAGTGAAGTGTCTATGTTGTGAGACAGATTTAAAGAGATACAGATCCCCCAGACTCTTGGTATCTGAATGAATTAAGCTTTCTTTTAAACTAGTTATTGCTACCACATACAAAATTTATAAGTATACTAATTTCAAAGTGCATATAATTGATAAAAATGCAATATTCAACTGGAGAATATTTTCATTGAATGGTTGTTTACTGCCTAAGGTCTTTCAGGTAGTTAAGTTGTATAAGCAACATTAGGTTACATTTTTTATTGCTGAAAAAAATTAAACCAACTTTCATTCTCAACTACCTGGTGTATGAAATGACAAAACAATATAGTTTTATGATCTTATTTATTTATGTTATTTCTTTGAGAATTTCATATCTGTTTTAATCATATTCCCCTTGCCAACTCTTCTCAGATCTCCCCTCTCTCCATTCTCAACCTACATTGCACCTTTATTTTCTCCAAGACCAATTTGTCTTGTGGAAATATTCCGTGGTGTATGTCTTTCTATCTGAACATGAGCTGCACTGGTATAGAAAGCTGACTCTTGCCTTCCCATCAGCAAAGACTGTTAGTAGCTCTCCAACTAGGGATGGAGATATCTAGAAGCTAAAATTATGACATAAAGGAGTTTAAATTTTTTAACTTAAAATATATGGAAAAATTTATGTCTTCAAAACTGAGAAAAATCAGTATAAACAAATAACATTTTGAAGAGAATATATATTTTTCCAGGTACTGAAATTTACTATATGTATACTATATCCTTTATATTGTTTAATATTTTGAAAATAATCATTAACATGTACTCCAAATTTTTATTAATTTTCTCAACAATTGATGTTTATGCTAACTATATAAAGATTGTGCTAATGCTTTATTACCTCTGAAGACACTGCCTTCCACACATTAGCCATAGTTCCTATAGCCCCATGACCACTTTTCTAGTTGCATTTTATTTCTGAAATAATTTTAGTGTTCAAGAATCTGAAAAGCACAAAGAAAAGAATCCAGTTGCTTAGATCTTGTGCAAGTCATTGGTAGCAATGAGCTGAAAATGGGTGAAGGAAACCACAGCATGAACAGCAGACTCCATTCATCTGACTCTAGTAAAAGTAGGAAAACCATTTCTGAAACTACAAATGATATTCATGTTCCATATAAAGCAAAAATGACTTTAGGTTATACACTTTTCTTTCCTCATATAGATCTCCAGTGTGTTTATTTATGAGAAAATAGGATTTGGGCTATAGTTTGTTGTCAAGGGAACAGAGGGGATAGCAAATACTGGCAGGTTGTTATTGTGAGAATGAACTAGATGGTAGCTAAAAATTAGGAATATATACATGAATGCAGATTCACTGTTACTTGCCCTGGTTATTATGTACATGTGGTCATTCTGTCTGATTGCTTCAAATATCTTTGCTTTTTCATTAACCTTTTCAAATTATAAAAGCTTTACCATCAGCTCTTCAGATATTTGTCTTTATTAGTTCATTGGGAAGTAAATAATTAACATCAAATTTCTCTCTTTGGTCTGCTGCCTAAGGAAGCAATAAATCCTTTCACAAGCCTTTGTTCACAGCTTAATTTTAATCTTTGAACAAATAAAAGAAATAGAAGAGGGAAATGATTGTTTTTGTTTGTTTGCTATTTCCATTGGGGAAAAAAAATCCTTGAGTATTGGTTAGGTACCTTGATGTTTCAAAATAATTTTCAGGCTTTAAAAAAGTCTTTTTGATTTTTTTCCTTGGGAATGCCACTTAGTAGGTGCCAAACCACATTTAGCAGGTGGAAGCTAATTTTCATTTTAATGAAGCTAATCTTGTCAGAGGAGCATAACATAAGGTTTCACCATCTGTGTGTATACTGTTTAGTTTATCCAGGTTGGAGAAGCTAAAGGAAGGTCTCTGGAACAAAAAAGCTAGATGTTGTTCAACATCAGCCTTAGCTATGTGAAAGCACACACACACACACACACACACACACACACACACACATATATATCCTATATATTACATATGAATAATGTGAATATATTTTAAATCACATATATATTTTAAATCTTAGTTTGAATATTTTGTATATATACAGAGACAGACAAAGGGAGACACAAAGGTTCTGTATGACATATGTTTCTAATATATTAATATAAAGCATAAAATTAATATATTGAGATATCACAAAATTGGTTTCCTCACATTACAGATTTATAATTCACACCAGAAAACATTGTCAGTATTACTTATTCAACAAGTTTGTAAATATATTATATGCCATCTTAAATTTTAGCTGAGATTTTTTTAAAGAAAATATGTTTTGTAAAGTCAGAATATTATGGACACTTCTCCCTCCTCTTATCTTTCCTGTACATTAACATGGATGCTTCTCTAGATAATTTTTTCCTTTTTTGGTTCTGGCTAACACTGGAACCTTCCCATTATCTTCTATTACATTGCATTCAAAATTGAAGAATTTTTCCATATATATTCAATATTTAAATTTAGTATAGACATTTAGCACATTTGATAATTATGGGAGAAAATTCTGACATGTAAAATTGTTATTTCAGAGATTGAGAAAATTTTATCGCCTCTAAGTCACTTCTTAAAACTTATACAAGAAATATGAATAAAAACATTTACTGCAAGCTTGAATTTAAGGAGACTTTAGATTAACACATGTTCAATTAGAATCAAGACATAAATTTAAAATGATCTCTATAGAAGAAACTGAGGCAGGGAAGAAAGGGAGAGAGACAAGGAGGGAATAGAGAAGAAGTAAGAATCGTACATCAGCATGGACATAGTAGCTACATTTATTGTCTCTGTAACAACAAACAATAATAAAGATGGAATTAAAAATGATCATACAAAATGAATTCAGTCTCTGCTTACAGCAGAATTTCAAAGTATGATGAAGTTTGGAATCCCATATGTAGTAAAGTAACATTATATTGGTAGAAGACAGAACTTTGGACATTTATGGCACCTGTGAGCTAATTAAAACTACACATATATTTAACAAATATGCATATAAACAAAGGACAAGACATGGATTTTGTAAAGAGAAAATGTTAAATGCATAGAAAGTTTAAGATCATCAACATTACCAGATTCTTTGGTTTTGTTAGGATGGTCATTTTCATAATATTAATACTAGAAGTATATAAAGACAAATATCAGTTCATTTTCTAGTGTCTTCCTCAATCTGTTTCTTCAAAGTTTCCATTATATATACGTCTTCACCTCCTCAGTTAGATTTATTCTAATATAGTTTACTATTTTTCATGCTGTTGTAAATGAGTGCCAAGTACTGAATGATAATAATATAGATATACTAACATAGAAGTGAAAACAAAAGTCCAAGTTGAAGTATATTCCACACATAATCATAGAATTATAAGCATCTAATAATTGCCGAAAGAGGGAAAATGAACGTCTCCAAGACATGAGACTCATGATTTTTTATCAACAAAAGGTCAGCTTTAAAACTACATACACACAAATGTAACAAAAATAAATTTATTAGTTTTTACAAACACATACACATATATACACACATGCTTGTGAATGTATTTATATTTTGTGTGTGTGTGTGTGTGTATGTGTGTGTGTGTGTGTGTATGAAGAAATAATAAAAGGTAGATTGAATTTGAGAATAAGGGGGTCATTGGAAAGCTTGGATGTGGGGACATAGATGATGAATTCAGATAGGGAAGAAGGTGATCTATTTAAAATTGATTTTAAAATAATATAAATAAAAATAAACATGAAAATAAATTTGTCCAAATCATAATAACTTCACTTTGCTTTACAAAAGTTCTCTGAATGCTTCATTTAAAACTTGTTTTGATTGGTTTTAGTGGGCAAAATAGAGGTAAATCAATAAAATATAACAAAATTGAAAATCCAAATGGTACTATTATAGCTGATCTTTGGAAGGTCAGAGAATATAATCAAAGCTGAATGTGAAGCATCATTCAATTACAGAACTTTGGTGATACCCTTTCTCAGTGAGTTTCATAAATGAACAAAACACATTTTCTCAGTAATCACATACAATATGTGGATCCTCTTCTTCATCATGCACATATAATCACCCTCATATAGTGTATACAGCATGGAATGTAAAATTAACATTAGGCTTAAACTCAGTAAAAACCATGAGCACTCAGTAAAAACCATGAGCACACCATTACCCCTTGGAACTTAATTAGAAGGGTGAACCTGGAAATCAGTCTAAGGTCCACTGTAGTATATATATATATATATTTTCTGACAAAAGACAATCAAGTTTGAAGAACTAAGCTATAATGAAGATATGTGGGTCTCATGTTTACTTGATAATTGTCCTTTTTAATTACTGCTGTGTGAGCTCTCATGAAGAGAAGTTGTATCTGCAAGAACAGATCGACTAATCAGAATGTCAGTAATGTGGAGAGGTTGGAATGTTTTAGGTACAGTCTAACACCTTACCTCAGGCTATTTTTAACCCCATGAAAAGCTATTTAATCCCCATGTCTGTGTCAGAACTAAAACCTAGTAACTACAAAATAAGAATTTGTGAAATCTGTTAACTTAGCAAATCACCAAATTCCACCAATGCAGATACTAAGAACATCATCAGATAGTCCTGTGGTTGATAGAAAAGCCTTCCCATCTCAGTGTACATACCTCTCTGATGTACTCACCAGTATATTGAGAAATTTTTAAACTTGCCCTGATTTACTTTTTTTTTTAAATATTTACAACTATGAAACTGGTTTAACATTGGAACATGGAATTGGGATTAATTTAAATCTGTATCTGACCCATGGTTACTCATATATTCTCTAGAATAAAATATCCATTTCAATCCTTTGAATAAAGATCAATGTCTTTCAATGGCATTGAAACAATAAGTTACTACTTATTACATTTTGAGGGGAATATTACCCATTATTGTTTCCTTTCCTAACTCATGGCCTATCTATCCTGCTGTTTGAGAAGAAGTGAAATTTGCTCTTTGAGCTTTCATACACCTAGATCTTCACACCTGCTCAGGCATGTGTGTGTTACCCGTGGTTGCCATGTGTTTCTCTAAAGAGTTTACTGTGTGATTTTAGTTCTTATTTTCTATTTATTCTGTCTTACTAAAATAATGTTATTCCTCTTAAAGATGATTCATAGGTTTTTATGTAATAATGTCTTCTAATTCAAGAAGTAACATTCCATATTTTAACACAAATTAATTGAATTTGGTGGAACATTTTCTTTTGTTTTTTTAAAACTATGATGAGAAGTTTACAAAGTGTGTTATGAATGGTTACAGAGAATCTGATGCTCAGATTGGATGTGTTGATTGACTCAGGGTTGCAGAGTTTAGCCCTGACCTGATTTACTTTTCCAGCTCTTACTCTTTGACCTTCATTTGATCTTTCCCATTTGATGGGATTTATTATTATTTCATTAATAGTTTGAAATTCCTATAATCTACTAGGGTTGTTTAATTGCCCTCTCTAATATCTTAGATACAAATAATTAATGATAATTTTCTATCTATGGACAAGTTATTTGCCATACACTTCTTTTTACTTATGCTTTTTTTGTTCATTTGGTTCTGTATATTAGTATACAATTTGAAAATCTGTACAATATTTAGGATGTTTATAGTTAAATGTTTTGCATTCTAAATTTAAATTGCATTTCAAAAACTAGATACATGTGTAAATATATAAAGATATAGAAATTGTAATTTAAAATACATTCTTTTTAATTGAAAGTTAGTAATGCTTTTCTGAATCTTAGTTTTCATTCAGCGTCATGTGTGTGTTTGAGATTCTGTAACATTTACATCTGACAATCCTTTCACATCTTAATTTTCCTGTCTTTTACTGTTACTGGGTTTCCTAACTTCCTCTTGTCTAGTTATTGATCTATTCTAAGCATTGAATCTTGTGATTGTGAACAGTCAACTCTGACTTTTATAAAAAATCTTCTGGCATGCAATCCCTTTCCCTTAGAAATAGAATGAATCCTGCCTGAGTCCTGATTTTGTTCATCTAGAAAGTTACAGCTCTTCTCACCTCAAGAATACTAGAAAATCAACATTGCTTGATAAAATGGCTCTTCTGGGAGCAGAAAATTCACAGGATCTTTTTTGTAACTATTTTTCAAAGTCAGCGTTCATTCACTGTAATCTTTCAGGACCTGTCAATATTATTTGATTACCAAGATTTTCTTTTTTATCTTTTGTTCTACTCTGTCCATCACCATCTATAAATTTGGGCTTTTCATTCTTTTATTGTAGAAATACATTGCCTAATACTTTTTTCTAAATAGCATAGGAAACATTGATAGTACCAGATGTATTAGCCCTGTCATGATACCTTAAATTCTTTGATCAAACAAGATGACTTTTAGTCGACTTGAGAGGGAAAGAAAGCAGGAATGCATTAAGGAGTTCCCAATGATATGCTTATAGTATTAAATTATAATTCATTGCTGTTGTTGGCAGTAACTGATTGATACAGAGCTAGCTTCATATCTCATTGCAAGGAATAAAGCAAGATTTGGCCTGAGCATATGGAAGGAAGGAAATGGTGCCAAGAGGTTAATTCTACTAGCATTCAATTTACATTTATTGAACATTTAAAATATATTCTAGGCATTGTGTCAAGGTGGAGTTTTAGAGAATCTCATAAGCAAGACAGGGATACTGCTTTGAATATGCTCATAAGCCAAGATTTGGCACAAGAGGCTTTAGAACAATGGTGAGCAGGTCAATTTCAGCAAGATTCAGCTGTGTGGGATTTTCTACAAAAGAAAAAGGGTTATGGTACACAAGCACTGCCCACTATTTCTTTTTTCATATTAGCTCAAGCCTACCAAGTCTTCAGTAGCTGCTGAAGCAGAATTATGTGTAAATAACACCCCAACACCCTCTATTCTGTGTAACCACCAGGCTGTGCAGCTCGGCAGACCAGCAACATTGATGGTGATGTGTTCTTTAAGTCATATCTGTAGCTGCTTTTGCCATTCCTAGACCTTTCATCCCAAAGAAAGATGGTTTCAGCACATGTGTGCTTGCAAAAAATAAAAATTACAAGAACAGGCAGCATTTTCTTGACTTTCTTTAAGATTAAGGCATATATTATTTTCATGGGTTTAATTTTAGAACTTGTTTTTATCCTCAAAGAATGCTACAATTCTTGTTTGTCGTTTTCTCTTGATTTCAAAGCAAAAGAGATGAACAAACTTTATTCAAACACATACATCCTTTAAAGGCTGTTGCCCAGTTTATACATTAAGTATTATTTCTTTGATAAGCCAGTTACATAAGAGCCAAGTGAAAATGGTATTTCCTGAAACCAAGAAAGTGTTTAATAGCACTTTGTGTTTGTGTGTGTGTATGTGTGTGTGGGGGGATCATACATACCCTTGCATGGGAATGAGGAAGCAAGAGCAGTGCCTCCTGAGTTTTCTTTTGTCACTATGTATTGACTCAAGATCTTTACTGGGTCAGAAGTTCTGATAGCTAGTGAGCTCCTGATATCTGCCCATCTCTGACCTTCAGGATTGGTGTTACCACTATGTGCACAAATGATTCCATTCTTTTTACATGGACATTGTGTATTAGTACTCGGGTCCTCGCACTTTCAAAGCAAGCAGCACTGTTATTGAACAAACTCTCCAACTGAATATAAAATGTAGTATAAATTCCTTAGTTACTTTTTTATTGCTAAGAAATGCCATAGCAAGGCAACTTAAAAAAGAAAGAACTTAATTGTGGGCTTGCCTCCAGTTTAAGTGCTTGAGTTCATGCCCATCATGGTGAGGAGCAAGTCAGTATTTAGTCATCTTGGACCTGGAACTAAGAGCTTATGAAGTAAAAACTTAAGGGATCTTTGGAAAGTCACCTGTGTTGGATGATATTTTGCTGAGGCAAACATATGAAGATTGTTTTCCTGAAATGGACACAGGTAAAAGGCTAAGGCAGAATTTCACATCTTACTGAAGCAGAAACAGGAAAAAAAAAATGTTCTGCTAAAGCAAGCATGTGATCAAGGACACATGATGAAGTGTTGTTCCTAACAACACACATGTATTGCTCTGCCTTATATTTTGTAGTTGAGATCCATTTGCTAGAACTCCGTAGAGAGAAATGTACCAAAAACTTCTAGTGGGATGCTGAAGGTTCTTGCAGCTTCCTAATACTCTGGCGTATTGGAAGAGTGATGCCAGATGAGATAGATGCACATGCTGAGGGAAGATATGTGCTGAGGGAATATACATGCTAAGGCAAGACTTGTGTAAGACACGAGATGTTTGGAGGGAGTATAAAAAGGACTCAACAGACAGTGACAGGGGCTGAGCTAGGCCTGCTTTTAGAACTAGCTGTGCAATGCTTGTTGGTCTCCCATCTTTGATGATCTTTGCTTGCTGACATTTCCTTTTCTGAGAAAGGCACAGCTGAGAACTTCTCCTGGTTTTGCTGCTGCTTCCTCCTGCTGAATTATCCCAAGACCGAGGCCTGGATGTCTCTGCTAGGTAGTGCTATAGCTGCTGGTTCATGATTGATATCCCAACTCTACAACTGGACTACTGGCGTATCTGTAACATGTTTGCAACTGTATCTGAGATGCTAGTGTGGGCCTGTGAATTGACTTGTTGATTTCCAGATAATAGACAAGAGTTACTCCAAATAAACATTTCCAAACAGATACCCTTCCTTTTCTACCATATCCTTGCTTTTCTCCTTCATCTGGTGAATGGTGGGCTAAAGGGGAGGTTAAAACATTTAAGAACCATCATTAAAAATAGGTTTTGAAAAAATTAAATTTGTAAGTTTACTTCATGATCCACAACTTAGAGGGGTATGTATAGAGAGACAGATACACACAGAGAGAACAAACACAGAAACAGAGCAACAGGGAGATATGAAGATAGAGATACCCACACAGAGAGACAGATAGAGGGGAGAAGGAGATGTGTTTTGGAAACTTCAGAGCCAAGCCTCAATGGCAGTTCCTAAATCATGCCTCATATCCTCTATTAACGTTTCTGTTGATGTGAAGAGATACCATGATTAAAGCAATTTTTACAAAAGAGACTATTTAACTGAGAGCTTGCTTACAGTTTCAGAATGTTAGTGCAATATCATTATGGTGGCTTGAAGGCAGGCATAGCGTTGCAGCAGTAGCTAATAGCTGTAGATACGAATCCATGATTAATAGCGCGCGCGCGCAAGAGAAAGAGAGAGAGAGAGAGAGAAAGAAAGAGAGAGAGAAATTGAGAGATTGTGTCTTTCATGGGCTTTTTAGAACCTTAAAGCCCAACCCCAGTGATATACCTCCTAATCCTTCCCAACAATACACAACTGGGAACCAAGCATCCAAATATATGAGCCAATTAGGGCCATTCTAAATCACAACAATATAATATAGTCTATTTTTTGAATAATATTTCTGCTATATGCATTTAATTTGTATTATAAGGTATAACATTTCCTGTTTATATTCATTTAAAAATCACATAAAATTAAAATCTATATTCAAACACTCCATCTATTAAATGTAACATTAAATATTCCAAAATTATTAGAAATTAGAAAGGAATTTGTATTGAAAAAATAAATGTTTTCTACTTGAGACAGAGATGAGCAAATATGACAAATCTGTGAGAAACAAAACATTAATGTAATATATCAATACAGCCTTACTAATTTTACCTATATTAATTTACATATATAATATAATAAAAAGAAATGTCTTAAATTAGAAGCTAGTTTGCAGTCTCAAAATGGTTAAGTCAATATTTTAAATAACAATCTCATTTTGATATAATGATAGTGCTATTCCATTCAGGGAGTTAGATATATTATTAACCAAACCTGATATAATTGTTTTTATCTTTTAAGTATTAGTGATAATACAATATATTCTGATTTTCAAAAATGTAAGAACTTTTATTATGTAAATATAAGGACTTTTATTACTGGTTTTACAGAAGGTTTTGTAATTAGTCTTTTGAAGGTGAATATCTTCATTCCAGTTTTATTTATATGATTTCTCTATTAAATGTCTAGAAGTCCATATATTGATTATGTACATCTTATAACACTTGAAACATGGTTGTAGGCACAGCTTATAACATTTTTCAGCACTAAATTGAAAATAAATTTTTATATTATATTTCAATACTTTTAATTAAGATAAGTTTTCTGCATTATGTATCTAGTCTATGTTATGAAAAGTACATTTTCTAAGATTATGTAGAATTAGTTATTAAAAATATAATGATGGGATCCTAGCTTCAGACTCTACTCTCTCTAGAAAGACGAAATAATCCAGTCAATTTAGGGAGGATTTATGTTCCTATCTAGTGTGTGGAGTTCACTACTAATCTTAAGAACTCCTTTCAAAGAATGCTCAATGTCATTTGAAGTATTTGACAATACCTCCCAAGTATACTTCTAAGACTTCTCTGATTACTGTTTTTCACAGTTTCATAAAGCCCTCAGCACTCTGAAAAAGGACCAAATGCTCCAGGTCCAAATCCCAGAACAGTGTGATGTCGTTCCTTTGTACATATAGATTACCAGATATTTTATTTTCATGTCTGTCAGTTGTATTTAACACTAAGAATATTTTTCTAATATAATGAAGCTAATAAACCTGAAAAATGTTTCAAGGTCTATTTTCTTTTTAGAATTCTTTTACAAAACAAGCATGGATTTGGAGAGAATTAATAGAACTACAAATTGCAGGGGTTTATGGTATAAAAAGACATCATCTGTGGAAGTCTAAGGGACAAGTTGGATATCTCCCTCTATTACTGGTTCTGAGGGATCAAAATCAACTAGTTAGGCTTAAGAACAGATACCTTTAGTCACTAAAACATTGCAACACAACAAGGTGAGTTTCTAAGAGAGAGAACAAGAAAACTAAAGAGAAAAATAAATAGCAAAAGTCACCTTGTAAAGGATTTTAACATTAGAGGGAGGGGTAAGAGACAGTGATGTGTATTATTTAATTAAGTCTTCTTATAGGAACTGTGATGGCGGTATTGAGATGATCATCCTTCAAGCTCAAGTGTAGACTCTTTAGGACTATTAGAGATGACCCCAAAAGAGAATGGTTTACTTGCAATTAAAATGTCTATGCCTAAATATCAACATTACTGACCCATGTCAGAGGTAGAAGTAGGGTTTGTTTTTTTTTTTTTTTTTTGTTTTTTGTTTAGTAGTATTGATGAGATAATATTTTGTTGTAATAGGCTTTAAACTCTGGACCTGTAAGTAAGTCTTGTTATGATGTGGATTTATGGTAGATTTTGAGGGATAGGCTGGCAGCTTGACAAAGACCTGTCAGAGTCAAAAAACATATTGATGTACTTTCTATTGAAACTCATTGGTAAATTATTGATTTTCTGTTTTTTATTTTGTCATCTAAGAGACAAATTAAAAATTTGGGAGAAACAGTAGAAATGTTCATCTTTATGAGCTTATGACAAGCAATTTGAAATAGTCCATAAAATATATTACTGCTGTCTGTCTTTCTGCTCAGAGCCCTAGGATCATTTGGTCATCAGATACATTCAAAGGATGTTACTGTCTCCCAAGGAGTGACAGTCTATTGGAATCTTTATCAAGCATGTGCTCTTAGCTTTTAGTAGGATGAAACAGACAAGTCATCAAGAATCTGAAGAAAATCTCTGATACATAGTGAGTTTCTGATCAGCCTGGATAACAAACAAAACTTCAAAATAATAAGAACAATAAAAGTATATTCATGTCTGAATACTAAAAAAATTCTATCCATAGGGTTCAGGAGAGATAGTTCAGTGTTTGAGAAGATGAAGTGCTCTTGAGGAGCCTACTAATTACGCTCCCAACATCCATGTTGCATTGTTTACAACTTCCTGCAACTTTTTAGAAGTATTATACCCGAATTTCTGTTATTAATGCTCTACATTAAAAGTTGCAAATTGCCATCAAGAACAGAGTGTCATATTAGAAGCCTTACCTTTGAATATGGCTGTCAACCCTATTTCTTGCTTCCTCCCTTTCTCTCTATATTTTTTACATCAAACTTGTCAAACCACATGACAAGCCTTATTTTCCCTATTCCCAGAACAGTGACGCAACAGTGCTCTGGTGACAGACATGATAGCAGATAGCTGTGTCTTTATGTCACTGTAGTTCTTTACCTCGAATGCTGCCTGTGCTGACTCTCTGCAAGAGTTCACAGAAAAGTAAGAATAGTTGAGAAGGTATCTGAGGTGACAAGGGGAACTTAAACAGAAGCTTTTACTTATATCTATCTCAAATACTAATTAGAGGAGAGAGGGGCGTGGTCCCAGCAGCCATACAATAAAGAGCAGATAAAAATATCTCCAAGTATAATATATGGTTTTAACTTCTAGCATAAGTGGTAAATCCTTTTAAACAGGGTGGTTCTCAACCTTCCATTAGTTCCTTATGTTGTGGTAACACCAACCATAAAATTATTTTTATTGATTCCTTGTAACTTTAATTTTGCTGCTATTATGGAGGATAATGTAAATACCTATGTTTTCAGATAGTTTTAAGTGACCCCCAATGAAAAGAATATTTGACCTCGAAAGGAGTCCTAACTAACAGGATGAACACTGTTTGCAAAGTACCTAGGACCTCTTTCATAACAATGGGTTCGTTTGATTTAAAACAATATTCAGGAGTTTGGAATAAGCTTAATAATCTGGGGGATTTGAATGAAGACTGGCTCTATAGATAGAAAAAGACCACCAGATTATCAAATACTACCAGTCTCAGCTTTCTGGGCCCAGAGAGGTATATTTCCCTACAGTTGAAGGGAAAAACCTAAGGTCTTAATGTTCCTAAAGTCATTTGTTAACACAAGGAATTTGTGATGTACAATAAAATAATTTACATTAGGTTTATAAAATACTGTATGTGTGTGTTAGAGAGAGAGAGAGAGAGAGAGAGAGAGAGAGAGAGAGAGAGAGAGAGAGAGAGAGGGAGTGCGAGCGGGAGAGAGAGAGAGAGAGAGAGAGAGAGAGCTTTTTAAAAAATGGTTGTATGAGAGAGAATAGTGGACCTGGAGGATTTGGAAGAGGAAAGGAAGGGAATGAAATAAGGTAAATGCATAAATGGAATTCAACCAATAAACTTGGTGATGTCACTGTCATTTTATGTTCATTTCTCAGACAAGGAGAGTGTGCTAATCAATAAGCCAGAAGTATCTTTACATTGCAAAGGTCGTCCTTTTGTGAGGAATGTGTGCCCTATGATCAGTGAATACCTCAAGTATGTAAGTTCACAATCCATCTGCTATTCATATGTTTGGTATCAAAAGCCAGGAGCCAATACTTTAGATGTTGTAGGGCAAAAATTTTATTTTATTAGAAGAAAAAAGATAAGGAAGCCTTTATAATGAAACAAGAAAACAATTGGCAATCAGCAGTTACTTATATTTATGATTATGAAGAAAGCATACGTTATGGGTTTATGGTTAGCCTATTGGAAACAATTATGATGTGTAAATCACAGTATTATAAAGGAAGAATGAGTTAGCAAAATCAAGTTGTCCCTTACCTTAACTTTCAGTTTTGGGCATGATTAAAGCAAACACCATAAGAAAGTACAGAAATCAATTAAAATTTGACTAAAGCAAACATGACACCGGCTGTTCCTTAACATTTATAGACACTATAAGTTAATTTCTGATATGCCATAATATGGTTAAAGTCAGAATGGTCAGAGCTGTACGAACAACTAGAACAGTCCTGCTTCAATTGTTTGAAGAATAAAATACTTTTGTTTTAGTTATTTTTAAGCATTAAAGATGTTTTGATATATTTACTCCCCTTCCCAAACTCTTCCAGTATTTAATTACCTTTTCTTACTCATTTAGCTCTGTGTCCTTCAGAAACCCAACAATCAAGTACCCAGGCATGTTCTGACATCAAGTGTTCTAACAACAAAAGACTCGCGTGTGCTCTAACACATTTGTGGGATTTCTACATTTCTGTTAGCAAGTCCAATGTCTGAAATGGAGCTGAATGATTGGATCCCATGTCTACAAAGTTGCTTCAGATGTATTTTAATTAAAAAATTACATATGTTAGTAGCAATGAATCAAGAGCAATGATTTTGAACTTCCAGTACTCGAAAGTATATTTGATCATAAAGGTTCTTGATTTTGGTTAGATAACCCTAAAATTTAGTGTTCTATCTCTTTATCATGTATCTCAATAGCTCTTGTAGACACATTGATAGTAAAATTTATCTTATTAGAGATAAAAAATAAAACCTTATGAATTGTTCGACTCATTAGAGATTAACCTTGGCATCGTCAATATCTAAGTATTTTATTATTAACTTATTTGGGTTATCTGTCAAATTTTAGAGGAAGTCTTCCCAATTATCCTAATTTACTTTTCATTGCTTTGATGACCACCATGACTCTTGAAAGCTGGAGAGTCCCTGAATGATTGTGTAAGGAGTAGGTAGACAAGAGCCTGAGTGAGTATGTATTATTGGTATTATTGAAAAGAATCAATGCTTCCCTTGGGAACTAGAAAAGCCCTTCTCCTGGGGAGACACAGAGGAAATATGAAAAGCCTTCCTCTGGCCCACATGCAGATGTTGACATTTTATCCAAAATTTAGCAACTGCAGCTTCCTCCTCTGGGATGATTGCAATCAGAGTCTGTTCACCTACAGAGACCTCCTCCAACAGAGACTAGCTAACACTCCCTTCTGAAGCTCTTACATAATAAACACACTGACATTCAGGCTTACTGTATAGTTGTTGCCATTCAAAGAGAGCCCAACCAACCAGGTCACAGCCACATTTCTGTATCAACAGCAAATCTTTAATGTGTGTGTTGATGCACATGTGAAGTGATGCTCATACTAATTGCTTGTTTGTATTGCAGTTTGTTTCACCTCTTTTTAATCTGCTTCTCTCTGGCTCTCTCAGTGGTCATTCTCCCTTCCTTCCAGTTTCAGTGTCACTCATAGCATGGTAATGAAACACTGAGAAAACAGTTTATCACAAACACCTGGCATCTTGAAATTATTCAGGATCAGGCTGTACTCTAAAAAAGGAAAATAGTTGTCACATTTTTTTTCAGATACATACATGGTTGTGCTTATTTCTGGAAACTTGATTCATATTGACAGGTGAAAATTTGAGTTCCTGGAACATTTCATGAGCTTGTCTCTTTTGGCACAGAGTGCTGCCTAACCTTAGACAGAGCACTTTGTCTCTAGGATATTCAACAATATCTTAAGGAAGTCTAAACACAAAATCAGTTCTTTTATCACATGATGTCATAGCTAAATATGTCACTACTCCCTGGTACTTATAACTTGGAAATTCTTCTACTTTTATGTGATTATTTGACTAAATATGTCCTCTCCTACAGGTCTGTCTGTACACTCTCATTAAGGTCCTTTCTGATTTCTCTCTTTGCCTTGTCCTGTTGCCTTCATAGTGAAACCCCCTAATTTATGGTTGATACCTAAAATAATTAGCTAGCTTTACATAGTGTATGTATCTACAATAAATATTTTGAAATAATTACTCAACTTCATTAAGATTTTACTTCTACTGTAGCTGCCTAAAATACTAAGTCAGCACTGCATAGTGTATGCCTCTACAACAGATACCTAAAAAGAGTCAATATTGCATAATATGTGCCTCTATGGTAAAAAGAACAATTTTAGAATTGTATAATGTGTGCCTATACAGTAGATACTTAAAATATTTTGTTAGTATTAGTTTCATGAAAATTGTGAAGCACAATGAACCAGTATTAACTTCAGAGTTGATATCAGGAGCTAAATATTTTTGTCAATGTCAATAATTTGAAACAAAATATGGAACTGTGGGATATTTTAAGCCCAGTAATGTTCAGGAGTTTATCAGGAGAAGGCTAGAAACACAAATCATAGATACAGCATTGTTATTTCATTACTAGATGGCTATTATAGGCCAACCAATGCTTATTACTTACAGAGGAATGTTTTACATAGCTAGTACTATATTAATTTGTACGTGTTATAGTCTGATTCTCTTAGAATTAACCATTAAATGTAAATGTAAGTGGACTCTATATTTCACATCATAAGCATGTGGGTTATATTAAGGTACTGAGTTTAAAGTCTTCAAGTGGCGTAATAATTTTTGAGAACTTTTAGAACCTATGCACAAGAAGTGCAATTTATAAGCAGTATTCCATTTTACTAGTTTTTATATATTATTTGGACTATAAAGATCTGTAGTCTACTTATATCATATGCTATAAAATATAATGCTGTATATTATTCACTATGAATGAATTGTTACAGTTGTTGCTGCTGTTATGTTCTAGTGGCACTCCCGTGCTTCCCAACAAAGATATCCATATGAAATTTTTATATTTTTCTATGCAAAAAAATGGCAGACTTATATCCATGGTTACTCATACAGACCATGTGACTAAAGGGCAGAAATTTTTCAATAGCTGTACTCTGTACTTAAGTCCAGTTAATGGTTGTGTTAAGCAACATGTCTCTTTTGTTATGAAACTCCCTAAATTCCATGACATATCTACGATTCTGTGCATAAGGCATGGCATCAGAAGCCACATTCCTCTGCAGAAGAGAATGTGAGAGAGTTTGCCTGTGCCTAACACCACACAGCCTTCCTACAAGACAGCAGTACAAGCTTTGGCTTATTTTTTTATTCCGACTGGCTATTTAGGTTTGCGTTTTTTCTATTCACCATACTTGGGGAACTAGTCTGCTATATTGTTAGTTTGACCCTGGTCACTATGTTACTTTTGTTTAATGATCTTAAATATAGAATCTTGGTATTCATTTCATTTTAAAAATGTGACTATGAATCACCATGGAATGGGATTATGGGCTGTTTAGGAAAATAAAAAGAGAACTTCGACAATAAATGTCTAGATCAGTAACCTTTTAAAAATACTTTATGCTTTTATTTCTTAATTAGTATAAGAATAGAGATCAATTTGTTACCTATCTGATGCCTTTTCTTTGTTAAAGATGCCATTCTATCTTTTTAATTTAAAGTAAGAAAGCACTTCATAGTACCCATTTCCCACCACCGTCAAACCCAAAGTTACCACAGGAACTTAAAAGTGGGATATTTCCTCCTTAGAAAATAGTATCTTGAAAGTAAATTTATGGCAAACCTACACAAGCAGATTTGAAGATTCCTTAACAATGATACGCTATAGACAGACAAGACTGGATTTGCTCTGTATTCGAGGTTGTCCTTGGACACATAATCCTCCTGCCTTGACTCTCAAGTTTCAGGAAAATAGTCATGTGCCATCTAATCTGGAGTCCTTGGAACTCTGAGACATTTTCTTGATGATTTATTGATTCAATGACTTATTGTTTTCTCCCTCAGAAAGGAATGAGTTCTTTTACATTTTTATACAATGGTTGGGGAAACAGGTAAACAAAGAAGGTGCTGGTTTTAATTTCATTGACATGGCATATTATGAATGGAATCATAGATTTAAAATATTTATATGGCACTCAGTTACTTTGGGCAGGAATTATCTCCCAATCACATCAGGCTTACATACACAGAAACAAAACAGTCACAAGCATGTAAGGTCGAAGTGGGCAGGACTAGCTCATATACACCAAACATATAGCAGTATCAGTTGACTTCCAATCTATCAGTCCATATATAATATTACAGTCCCAAACATGTCCTCATACTATGCTCTCCCTTCTCATACTCCTCCACTTTTTTTTCTTGTTTTGTTGATTTTCTTAAATAGATCTGAGTTAATCAGTGGATTTTATTATTTCTAGATGATACTCCAAGTCAGACATTAAAATAAAAGGGTATATCAAATTTTGCTGCATGTTTAATTCAAGTCCTAGTTCTGCCAAAATATAAAAGTGTACATTTTCCCTATGACAAGAACCACCATGCTGTTATCAGAAAAAAATGACATAAAGAGACTCTAAAACAAAATACAGTTGGTTGAACACTAGGGCTGATTTTTGAGGGAGTTTGAGGAAGTTCTAAATCTCAGAGTCTTAGAGAAAGAAGGACAAAAACTTCATTGTCAAACTTACAGAAAGCATCTGTGGTAACGATGCTCACAGATAGTAAAGCAGTATTTGCAGAAGACAAATAATGGGGAATAAGGAGTTCATAGCTGTTTAATACCAATAGAGTATCAATTTTCTAAGCTGCAGTATTCTTTGGTTTGGTTTTTGAACAACTTAAATGTGCTTAGCAATATTGAAATACTCATAGACTTCAAAACAACTTGGAAGCTTTTAAGTGATACTGCAATAGAAATGAAATAAAATTAATTAAATAATTGAAGGTATAGAAAGGTTCATGAAACACCCTGATGTTCAAGAATAACTATTACAAGAAATCATGTTAGGTACATTCATTTTTCTTAAATATCAGGCACCATTTGCAATTCTGTTAATCATATTGTTATAATGTTTCTATTTCAAGTTTCATGATACATGGTTTAAAGTAAAAAAAAAAACATTGGGGAAAAATATAGAATTTTCTCATGTCTATATAAATTGATTGACATTGAATAATTTTCTCTCCTGGGCTTTGGAACCAACCTAGAATACAGAGGAGAACAGGACCTGAAGTATAAGATAAACTATAAAAATAAAGCATGATTAGAATAAAGAAGAAGGTAAGTAAAGTATACATTGAACAAAATTTATCAAATGTAACCTGACCTTTGATTTAGTGAAAATTATCATTTTAACTGCACATATTATTCCTCTAAAAATGTCATACAACTTATTTTTATCTTATTCATCTTTTCTACCCCTACTCTTTTCAGATTCAGTCATATTTCCCTACACACTCAAAATTTTGCATCCTTTTTTCAGTTTGTTGTCAATTTGTGCTTCCCAAGTATTCTTATATGAGCACCAGACTCTACCTTTTCTCTTCTAACAAGTAGAAATAGCACTAACCCTGTGTTTCAGATTAGGACTTGGTGCCCATATTCCCTCTCCATATTTTGTCTGACTTGAGCTTGGACAGGTGTTAAACATACTTTTACAACACTGTTAAGTTCAACTTTGCATGTGACCTGCTGTGTCTACAATATGTTTCCTTGTAGCCATGTGCTTCCTCACAGTTCATACAGTTTCTATGCCTTCTTCAGTGACCCCTCAGCCTTTAAGAAGGGGGTATAACATTTATGTTCCATTTAGGGCTGAACGTTTGCAATCTTTTAATCTCTACATTTTGGCTAGTTGTATGTTTCTGTATTTGCCACCATGTACTTCCAAAGTTTCTATGAAAAGTGTTGAGATGTGAGTTAATCTATGGGTATTAACAACAAGTCATTACAACAGGTTTAATATTGGGTCAATTTAGCAGAACAGGAGTAGTTGGTTTTCTCCTAGTGTTTATGGAATGTATAGCCATAGGTTCTTGTTCCAAGATTTTTGTCAAGTATGTGTTTCATCTTGCAGAGTGATGCTTAATTCCAGTCATAAAATGGTTTCTTAATCTCATAATATTTAAGCTACTACTTAACTAGTGGGAAGCCATGTCAGAGCAATCACTGTTGCTCACAGGGTTCATAGCTATATAATATAAATGACTAGTTTTTCCTATGGTAGCATGCATAGCATCTTCTATCACAATTAAATCTTGACAATAGTGATGAAGCTTTCATAAGTACCAGATATATCTTTGACTCGAGCATGCAGCATCTTCAGCAATAAAGTCTTACTATTAAGTTCTGATAGACTGCAATAGTTGTGAGTTTTAAGAACCTCACTGACTACGAACTCAAAAAAGTGGCCAGTTCCAGGAACAGAGCTTTTAATTTTAGGGTAAGACTTTTTTATGGTGTTGTTGCCCTGTTATAGAAAAACTATATCTACATTTTAGCTCTCTCTCTCTCTCTCTCTCTCTCTCTCTCTCTCTCTCTCTCTCTCTCTCTCTCTCTGTGTGTGTGTGCTTATATGTATGGTATGTGGTATGTGGTGTTTGTGTGTATATATATTTATGTATGTGGTATGTATACGTGTATGTGGTATGTGGTGTTTGTATGTATGTGTTTGCATGTTTTAGGAACTTTTGAAGCAGTAGATATTTCTTGTTTTTAAAAACAATCATAAGTGTTATATATCACATTCTTCTTCTTTGCTTCCTTCTACAATCCTACCCTTGTTTAACCTTTCCTCTTCCAAATTTCATTTTAAACCCTTTATTTTTCACTTCCATTGAAATGTCAGTCTTGACTACATAGTAACTTATTGTCATCTGTGTTTATTCCAAATAAAACATATATCTATATATTCAAAGCTAACATCTACGAATGAAAGTTGAGTTTGTCTTTCTCTACCTCGGTTAACACACTCAGAATGATTATTTCTGTCCATTTACCTGTGAGTTGTACAGTATCATTTTCTTAATAGTGGTAGACTTCATTGTATAGCTATATAAATTTATTGTCTATTCATTGATTAATGGGCATCTAGGCTATTTAAATATCCTGGCTTCTATAACTAGAGTATCAATACACAGGTATCTTTATAGTAGGGGATGAAATAGTTTCAGGGTGTGTCCAAGACTATTATGTCTGGATAATGTGGTAGATCTAGCTCCAGTTTTATAAGTAACATCTGGACAGTTTTCCATGGTTAATGCAACAGTATTTCCTCCAACAAATACTGGGTAAATGTTCTACATTCTTAACATCTATGCCATCATTTGTTATCATTTGCCTTTTAAATCCTAGTTATTATAATCTGTACTGAATGAAATTTCAAACAACTATTTTTATATAAGTAATTCTTACTGGTTGGCATTAAAAGAGTTATTGAAAAAAAACATAATGTTCACTAAAAAATATTAAGGGAAAACTCAACTAATTATTCACATAACAAGAGAGTGATTCTTTACATGGCCATTATGAAGCATAAATAAGATATTACTTTTCATCATAATTCATAATTTCATCAAGTGTTTACATGCTAATGTATGTCAAAGTTATTCACCCTACTTGTACTTCAAACACTCTGCATTTCAGTCTTTACAACTGTTCTACTGCAAGTCATTCAAATGGAAAACTTGAGCTTATAACATAGAACTGTATCCATAAACAAAAACAAAAACAAAACAACCATCAGAAAACAAACAAACAAACAGAGCTTGTGAGATGACTCAGCATGTGAAAACACTTGTTCCCCATCCTTATGACCTGAGTTCAATGATTAGAACACACAGTGGAAGAAAAGAACTGACTCCAATTTTTGTTGTCTGATCTCGCACAGATAGCATGCCCCATTCAAAGGTAATATGTGAACATATACAAAAAAAATCCCCCATACAAAATAATAAACAATGAATAATGAAAACCTAAATACAGATACATTTACACTAATATTTTGTTACTATTGACAAGTAGAAAAAATAAATAAACAAAAGATAGATAAATAAATAAAACAAAACAATGAAACCAAGAAAAATAATCTCATTGTGGAAGCTACAGTGTGTCACACAATCTATACTTTTGCTCAAACAGTTTTACTTACAAATGTTCATCACAATGGATGGGTCATTGGTCTGGATTGAAGGCTCTGCCTTGGTAAACTATCAATACTGGATTCTCATCAGAACCCCTCTCTGATATCCTGTTATTACCTTTTGTCATGGAGATCCTGAAGCTTTGGATCTGCAGAACTGGCTGCTTAATCTGCTCAAGCAATCCATAGATGGAGTAAGTGTTGAGCTGGGCCAACAAAATCCACCCAAATTGTAGCTGATTTGGTTAATCTGACAGTTCTTCTATGCTCATTCCATCAGGCTACTTCTCCAGCTTTGCCCAGGTGAAAGACTGGGTCAGCTTTCCCAAGGGCATTTTCTGGTGAGGGGTGGGACAAGCTCTGCACAGCCGTTGGTCATGTATATGGCCCCAGGCAGCAGCCCAGTTCAGGGATATCTGTATGATATTGGCCATGGATATTAACACAGATTTCCACTGCTGTCTGGCCACAGAACCAGACATGGTTCTCCTTAACAGCAGCACTAGCCAGGATCTCACAATAGTCTCAAGTAACAGCACAGGCTACACTCACCACCCTATGCACTCCAGGTCAGCTTCTCTTCTTTGTCTATACACTTTGAAACATCATTACCATTCTTAAAAAGGTGGTAAGGATCATGGAGAATTTGGGAGTTAGAATAAATGCAATTTAAATTGTAAGATGTCCAATGTACCTATGGGAAAAGAAGTATAAGATTATGGGTTAAGAGTGTTTGGGTTTCAAGTTGACAAGAGGCAGGTGTATGATGTTCAGTCTTGATAAGTTGAAAAATTTAAGATCCCAATGGCAATAAATCTCTGACCACATTTGTAAGAAAGTGTCTGCTATTTGGATTACATGAGGTAGAATGACCCACCCTAAATGGATGTTCAATCCCATGGGTTGACATCTGAATGAAAACAAAAAGCAATCATGATCCATGTCTTTGACACTATACTTCCTGAATGTGGGTACAGTGTGACAGGCTCCAGCCAGGATATGCCACCATGTGAACTTCTCTTCAGTTGGAAATTGTGTCCTCTGAAGCTATCAGCCAACAGATCCATTTCTCAACTTCATAAATTACTTTAGCTAGCAAATAAATATGTCTTCTTCTACTGCTTATTTTGTAGTATTTTCCTTAATACATACCATTTACTTGTTGTGGCATATATAGAGTTGGGGTGACCCAAACTGGAATTCTTTAACCATATAGGTTAAATAATTAATAATGCATTCGTCAGTTTTTATCACCATGGAAAATTGTTGAAATAAATGGCTTCTACAAAAAGAGGAATAATTTATTTTACCTTTTCACTTTATAGGAGATACAGTTAAAGTAGGCTTTTCCTTATAACATCAAAAAATTAATGATGATTAATGATATTTTCCATCGAGTTCTAGGCTGTGGTTTAGGAACCACATACTTTTCAAAGAAGTACCAGCATTGCCTTTGAAGGTACTTCACTGTTACTAGAATTAGGTACAATCTGAGATGGCTTGAGAAAAAAGATGAAGGCAACCCATCACTAAGAAGTAAAGTGATCCACAGCTCAGTTACTTTTATTTCTCTGCTGTAACCAAATTACCATATAAATATAAGGACTTCCAGAACATAGCACCCTCTGTAAGACTTTGGATCAGAATTCTTACCTCCTTAGAGAATGAATGTATTAGAACTATTATGTACTACTTTCTGTAGGTTATCTTAAGTTTTGGAATGAAGAGGCTATCTGCACTTGCTGGATTATGTTATCCTTCTGTTTTCAAAAGATTTAATAATTGCTCCAAACCCACTTCAAAAGTCCAGGATAATCTGCCTACCTTAACGTTAACAACTTTGATTTTATTCATTTGCTATTTACCTTATTGCATAACAAATTTATGAAGACTAAATACTAAATGACACTGAAAGAATTACAGTCTGCATATTCATACCACTGATCCTGGACTGGAGAGACAGTTAAGAGTACGTGTTGCTCTTAGATTATTCAGTTTTCAATATCCATGTGGCAGCTCATAGCCTTCAGTAACTATTCTTCCATGATATTTGAATCCCTTTACTTAATTTATGGGTATGAAGCACAGAAATACATATAAAAGGCAGAAAATTCATAGACATAAAATAAATAAATCTTTAAAAATTAGAAAAAATCATCATCATTGAGGGACTATGTGAAGTGAAACCATTTAATGAGATGATAACTTGAATATAGCATTATATAGAATTAGAGAGTTCTGACTTCAGGGTTTAAATTGTGGGTTTGGTAGTGGGGGGAAGAGTGAAAATGGTCTGTAAAATAAATTTCCAAAAGATGGAAGCATGACAGAATGAATCATGGTGTTCTTGCCTATTCTCTAAAAGTATTAACTCAAATAATGGCTGAAAGATTCTTGGCTTTCTGTATGAAGGAAAGGTGGAATTAAATTGGAAAAACCAATTATATGCCAAATAACTATTATATAGTTACATAAACAAAGGGGTTAGAAACAGAACCTTCAAAAATTAAGAATTATCCTATAAAATCACAGACCAAAACATTTATATAATTCTTCCTGATGAAACTATCAGTGTGAACACAACTGTGTCAGTGTTTATTTAACATTAAGTGGTGTAGTCATTGCTTTGTAAAAGGCTAAGATGCCTTTTACTAAGGCATGGAATTCTTGCTATGGAATACCACTTGAAGTATTTGAAGTAGCATTTTAAAAGCTTTCCACAGATTGACACTGCTTGGGGCCATTTAAAAAAACATAAGAAAGTAAGGAAGGAAAAGAGGGAGAGGAAAGAAATAGAAGTGAATTCTACATTGTGGTAGTTCACAGTTTAAATTTCAGCATTCAGGAGGCAGATGAAGACAAATCTCTGTTAGTTCAAAGCTACCTTGGACTACAGAGTGCATTCCAGAACAGTCAAGGGTGAACAGAGAAACCCTGTCTCAACAAACAAACAAGGAAACAGTTAAATGAAAACTGAAATGAAGGAACATGGAAGAGAACCAAGGAAGGATGGAAAAGAGGAAGAAAGAGAAGAAGGAGAGGAAAAGATGAGGGGAAAGAGGAAAGGAGAGGAGGGGAGGGAACATAAGAGAAGGGGGACAGAGACCAAAGATGCAATCAGAGTGAGAAAGGAAGGGAAGCAGAGGTAAGAGAAGAGGAGAGACAAAGGAAGAAGTGAAACAAAGAAAGATTCATAGAAGAAAATTTTAAAACCCTTAGCTAAATTCCCAGTGATGTAAGAGGGACTTGGACATGGACTACAACATAATCCTTGATATAAATCCTGTTCTTCAGGAAAGAATTAAACAATAAGCGTTTTGGTTGTTTATTATTAAGTTATGAAATTTTAGTTAGCCAAACTTTATGCTAAAGTAGTAGAAAAGTTTCATCTTAAACTAATTTTTCTCCTGAGATTGTCAGGGTTTTTCGGTTTGTTTGTTTGTTTTTTGTTTTTTTTTTTTCCCTATATTCTACATGAGTATTTTTTAAAACTGAAACCAAATGTAGGGTTTCTGTGGAAAAGCTAGTAAGATACATCGTATTAGAAACTCCTGTGAAGTGGAACTTTTGCTTCTCCCTTGTGGTTGCAGTCTTTCAATTCCTGGAGCTCCACACAGCCAGACAAGAAGGAAGTGGCTTCCATGTCCATCTCTTTGCACAAATGGGTGCACCAGTAATGTGCACAACTTAGAATTTAAGCAATGATTTCACCAGATGTGGAAGTAAATTAGAAATTATCTGGACTCAGTGGTTATTTTGAAAAGATAATTATAATATGGCATTTAGTATGCAGTATATATGTGAGCTCGAGATACCTTGAACATATTAACAACAAAATTTTAAGTTCTTGGAAGACAGCAGGAAGAAGACATGTTATTACAGACTACCATAGAAGATACAGCACACTAGACTTGATGGAGCATTAAATGAATATTTCCAATTACATGAAAAAGGCAGAGAATCTATAACCTTTGTTGTATGCCATGAGTATTGTGGCCAGGATTGTAATATATATATTCTATCTCTAAGTTTTCCTTAGAAGTATATGAAAAGGCTATATAATACAAATGAGTTTAACAAAAATCCTTTAAATTTTATTTTCAGATAGAAAATGATAGAAAAATCTTGAGTTTCTATAGAGTCAACTACAGGAAGCACTTGCTAAACTAAGTAGCAATGGTTTTTGGTTTAATATATTCATCCTATTTATTCAATTTCATTGTCTTATTTGAGTCATTACTTGAAGATTTATCTTTGCATACTTTTTTCCTTAAAAAACCAGACTGATAGTGTTAGAAAATGCACAATGACATTAAATTATTTTCAGAATGATTAGAAGTATAAATTTAAAAATTCTTTTTAATGTTTCTTATTTTAATAAAAATTAAGTATTTAAATAATATACAATAATTAACATCCTCATTATGAACTAGAGAAGGGACTTAGGGCCTGAAAAGTTATGTGAGTTTCAAAAGAGAAGGTACATTTACATGGGAAAGTAAAATGTCTATAAAAATAATCTCAGCACATATTTAACTGAATACTGAGAAGGGGGTATCAGTACAGCTGTGAAACCCTGTGATCATATTTTCCTTAGTTGGTTTTGATTATAACTAAAGGAGAATCTTGTAAAATAAAATCTCATATAAAGGAAGATCACTCATAGAAAAAGAAAAAAGTAGGTGCAAAGAAACAAAATAATAAAAGAAGTGCCTAGGGCTGCCTTTTTATATATAGCAGAGAAATACCTGACTAGAACATCTGAGAGGTTTTACACCGTAGACAAACTAATTTTTTGTTTTTTAAAAAAAGGAGAAACCTATGTCAAAGATGAGAGATCTGGAGTTAAGGAGCAGTCCGTGTGTGTGTGTGTGTGTGTGTGTGTGTGTGTGTGTGTGTGTGTGTGTGTGTCTGTCTGTATGTCTGTATGTCTGTCTGTCTGTCTGTCTCTCTTAATTTCAATTAAGGTTATAGGAAACAAAATATAATAAAATGTTATAGAAAAGATATAATTTGACTGTTAATATTTGTCATATATATATATACACATACATATATACATACATGTCATATATGTACATATATGACAAATATTAACAGTCAAATATATGTATAAAATATATTTTTATATTTTATACATATTTTTATACATATACATATTTTATACATATAATATTTTTATATTATATATAAAATCTATTATTGGGTTATGGATTCTTATGGACACTTTAGCATCTTCTGTCCTTTAATGGTTAAATTTTTCTTCTATTAAAAATACTAGAAAATAGCATACTTTTAAGAAGCCTGACTTGAGGCTATGATAGGATATCCCAGTAGAATCTAAAGAAAATAAACTTTTTATCTTAGTTCGTAATAATATATACAGTAGAGCATAAAATAAGTAGTCCTGCAAGAATGTAATTAACACTGTAGTCACCTCCTAAATTCCCCATCTATGAACCTCATTGCTAGATGATAGTTTCACCATCTGAATTTCTCACAAAGGGAAGCAAACATCAACAGGATGCTGAGACAAGAGAACATCTCATGTAAACAAAAAACATTCAGCTAAGAGAGATGGAGGCGTTTAGAGAGGAAAAAGAAAAATTAACAGAAAGCATAAAAAAGCAACGACATCTCATAGATGTCACACATAGGAAAATTATTAAAAATAACTTTCCTCTGAAAAGTGTAGATATAACCGGTGGTTATACTTAGGGAAATTTTGTAGAGATCATGAAAAATAGAAAACAATGGAGAAAAACCAAATAAGAATGGATTCACAAAGTAACTTGAAGACCAGATGTTAGTTTCTTTTATTTCTTCATAGATAAACTATTTCTCTAAAATGATATTAACTTTGGGATTGAGTAGCTCCATTGGAAAAGCATATGTCTAGAATGTATAAAACACTTGTTTTCTCTCTACCATGCAGAAAGCCAAATGTAGTGACACATACCTGTGCCCAAGAACTGTATATATGGGGACAGGAGCAACAGAGATTGAAGTTCACCCTCTTCTTCATAGGAAGTCGGGGTTAGTTATAAGTGATCCTTTCAAAAATTATTAAACAATGGCTTCTTTTACTTTATTACAGTAATAAAATTGAATTATTTCCATTTTATTTGCTTTTTTATGTTATTTCATATTCATATAACCTCATGTATACATAAATATGCAATACAAACGTGGATATATTTACAGTTTTTGTCATTTCAGGTTTTTTTCTTTAAAATTAATTTTGTTCATAATTTTTAACTTTATATGATTCTGTTTTTCATTTCAGTTTCTTGTGTTCCGAATAAATGCTCTCCAGAATATGTCAGTGTAGTGAGTGGTTGTTAAGACACCAGTTTTGAAATTACACCTAGAAAATTTTGTACTTATTCTGTTTGTTTCTGTGTGAATACTCTAGATGAGTAGAAAGTATGTACTTATTAGACAATGTTTACACAACAAAAATTCAAATCTAGTTGCCAAAAGAAAATACATTTGTGAGTAGAATACTCAGTAAAGAACTCTATCCCTACTGGTATAAATAGGCTTCCTTGAAATTCACAGCCCAGTGGCCTCAGTCAATCATGAATACCTCTCCTCCTTCCACTCTAAAGTAGATAATTTATTGCATAATGACAATATTATATTTTGAAATAGTTTCATTGTTCTTCTTCTTGACAATTGTATCTTCCATTGTTCAGTCATTACAGTTTAGAGAACAGAAATTCATTTTGGTTACAATTATATAATTTGGCATGCATTATCTGTTTTATATGTGTATTGATAACTTTAGCTTCCATTTAACATAGCTAGTGCTTATTTTATAAAAAGAACAACAGATATTTTGGGGTTGTGCCAGGAATTTTAAAAAAGTTTTGATAGACATTGTAACAGACTGAGCAACACTAAGAATATCCCTTTAATTAGAGCAAGAAAATGGATTCTTATTGATGTAATTATTTAAAACAGCCGCTGGTCAAACTGACTATCTAAGCTGCAGTGTCACAATGTTTCGTGGCCAGAGACCACTTGAACGCCACAGCTAGAAACAGTTAGCCAGAAACACCAGCCCCGCCACCCACAAACTGACTATCTAAGCTGCAGTGTCACAATGTTTCGTGGCCAGAGACCACTTGAACGCCACAGCTAGAAACAGTTAGCCAGAAACACCAGCCCCGCCACCCATGAGACGCCAGCATGGGTGATGTCTCTGCCAATCTTCCATGCTGTCTCTGCAAAGCTGGGCTTTGCCCAGAGCATCCCACCAACCACTCAGGCTCAGTAAAAATGAGACTATAATGCTTAGATTATCCAAAGGCTTATATATTTGATAATGATTAATAACAAGATCCCCACTCAATCAGATAACAACCTACATATACCAACTACCTTTGACTGCTAGTGACACGTGAACATCTGCCTCCATGTTCCCCTCTCTCCTGTTCCTTGTTCTTCTCCTAGCTCCTCCTCTTCCTTCTCCTCTTCCTTTCTTTACTCCTCCCACCTTAGCTCCTCCTACAGATTATCCTAAACCTTGCTCATGCTGTATCTAAAGCATAGAAATATACTTAAAAATAATAACTGAAAAGATGCTTTATTTAGATTTTGAGGGTTTTATGCAAATATAGTTCCTTATGTTTCTTTTTGCTTTCATCTTCCCAGAAGAAATCCATTTTATTATGGGTAATTACACTTCAATTGACTTGTTCTGGAAGAAACTGCAAATAATGCTAGTGTGGTGAGTGAGCACTCTTTCTGTTTGCAAACAGACCATCAGCTTTTAAAGGACTTTCCTAGGGTATAAACAACATGGCAAGCAAATTGTTTTCTGAAAAAAATACAGAGTTTCTGTGAGTGTGTCATGTGTGTCTCTGTGTGTGTACATGGACATTATGTTTACACATATATGCACATATGAGTACTTGCATTTAAAGAAAAACTAACAGGATATTGACACTAACTATATTTACCTATTTTCACAGTTTAACTAGATTAGCATCCTATTTTCTGTTAGAATAAACTACGTTTTAAATCTTATGCATTCAGTGTGAATAAGAGATGTGGCCCAACAGGGTGGATTTCAGCCATACTTGGAATTTTAATTCAATTTTGGTCTTTCAATTTCTTCACTACAATGATCACAGTGATTCTTCTGTGTACCAACAGCAGATTACTATAGTTTCCATTCATTTCAGTACTTCATTAAAAAGGTTAATACACAGCTTTCCAAATACAAAAGTAATAATAGTTCCCTGTGGATATTTACTAAGGTCTTATCATTTATTGTTATTCTTCAAATAGCTCTTAAGAAACAGATTAAAGTAGCTCAAGGTTTCTGACTTCCCACTGAATAATGCTAACATATATTCAAACTGTTGTGTATTCTATTCAAAATATTCATACTTAGCAGTTTGGGAGTATGGACTCTCATTATTATCTGATTAATATGGAATTGAATTTGAATGTTCCAGAGTGATTCTTGTTCATGTTGCAGTTGATTTTGAAGTTAAAGAATGTACATACGTGAATAATATCCCCACTCTTTATATTTCTTGCTGTGAAGAATAAAAAAAAAGGGGGTGGAGTGTTTTATAGAAGTAAAAATAAAACAGAAACTGGAAAAATTCAATCTTGAAATTTTGCCTAGAAATATAGACCAAGCACCCAGCACAGTGATAGTATACAAATAGCTCTTAATCTACATAAATTGTGAATTTATATTTACTGCCCTTGTCTGTTACTGCATCCCAAGACTTAGTGGACCCAGCTTGATGGATGTTCTCAAAATCATATTATGTAGTAATTAACTAACATACAATATTGAAACTAGAGGTAAAGATATGTAAGTATTCAATACAGACAATATTCCAAGTCAAATGTTCATAAATCTAATTAAGTGAAGTGAACTGAAAAATTCATTCAAAAGCAGAAGGTGACATGAAAAAGTACTGTTTCTTAGTGTAGATAACTCTGCTATGCATGTTATGGGCCAGCTGTAGTTCTGTGACCTCTGCTTCTTTCCCTTCAGGATAGCCAAATATTGCTGGATAGTAGACTGGCTGGATAAAGCAGAGTTGAGAATGGGTGATGTCTGTATGATCCCAGACCAGCTGGGAGTGAGTGCAGGGTAGAGAGGTTTCTCTAAGAATATTAGTGGTGTTTTAGATGAAGGCCTTCTCTAAAGACCTCATGCAAAACAGATCTCATCCAAAATTAGCTTGTGAGCATACCTTAATTCCATGGGTTGTCTTCTATGTGTGTCTTTATTCTGGATGAACCAGGACTATATATGGGCTGTGGAGAGTCAAAGGAATTTTCAGAGTAAATGAAAATCATCCCCTGGAGTTTAAAGTACTTTGAATACCTCATTTGTATGGGGAAACATTCTACAAATCCCAGGTACTTACTGAGTGCATTGTTATTTCTAGTGTTGGTAGGAACAGGGAAGAGGGAGGGAGGGAGGGAGGATAGAAAATTGAACTTGTCAGTCTGTCAGGACTACTTAACTTTTCCCAAATAGAAGGTATGGGGTTAGGCTCCCAGAAAAGGTCAGTGAATGGGAAAGCCTGCTTATAAAGAAAGTTCTCCATTTTACACTGAGCTCAGAGGAGGTATCTGGACATGGTACATTTGAACTTAATCAGCAAGATTTCTCCACAGATAACAATGCTATATAATATATGAATAGAATCCATTGTAGTGTTCATTCAATATTACTTTATATTCCAATCTAAATATCTTTATCTTGGCAAAAGTTTATAGAGTAACTCTGCATAGTCATTAGTAAGGAAAAGTTATTTTTATGTATTAAGTGCTAATTAAATGAGCAAAGAATGAAAATGTAACCAAAATAATCACTTTTATAATAGGTGCATTCTTTGCCTGAAAATAATGTTGCTTAGTGATTACTTACAAAGGTTGATATAATTTTTAATTATGTACAGGTTTGTGTTATGTATTGGTTATATTGTAGATGGAAAATAAAGTTTAGTTGGAAATATGAAGTTTATAATCCTGTCACCCAGTAATAAATGGATGATAATCATTGATAACAATTTAAAATATTAGAACACTTAACTTTTTAATGTACCAATTTTCAATGGGGATTAATGAAATTTTATATAATAATAATGGTCAGATGGTAATTTGGTAATTACAAAATTAGGAATGTAAAAGTATTTATTCTTTCAGGATTGATCTATTATTGTGCAATGTGTTTTTGTGAGATATTAACCAAATACAACTGGTAAGGTTCATTTTTGTTTTCTGTCCTAGTTTTACATCTAAATTCTGGGACCTAACAAATCAAGTATAATCTACTTTCCATTCTTTTGTAATATACATTTCAAGCTTTGGTAAGAAGTTTTGCAACCAATAATACTATTTGCTCAAGATGCTTAGGTAGTATTTGCAGAAGTATCCAGATTGTAGAAGATTTTTGGTTGGGTTTTGTTTTTCTTTTTAGCATAATTAAATAAAAATCTTTTATTGATCAAAATTTTAATTTCATAATTTACCCCTTCTTTTTCTTCTAAAATCTCCATGTCCCCTTCCCCCATCTCCCACAAATTTATGGCCTTTTATTCATTAATTTTTGGTATTACATATATGAATATAAATATATATTTGAATAAATACATGAATGCAACTTGTTGAGTAGCTTGAGTATTGACTCTATATATGTATATATATGCATATATATATATATATGCATATATATATATACTCTTAAAGCTGACCACTTGGGGTTGAATAACCATATAAAGGATCATGCCTGGTGAAAACTAATTCTTCTCTCAGCAGTTTTTAATGGTTTATTGCTCATTTAGTGATGGGGTAAAATTAGTTCTGTCATTGTTCAGATATATTTATATAGTCAGAAGATTTCATAAGTGCAACTTCCCTGGCATGTCTGTGGAATAAGATCTTGCAGCAGACTTCTAATGCTCTGGTTCTTAATCTTTTCACCATTTCTTATGCAACCATTCCTCAGCCTTAGCTGCACAGGTTATGTTTCACATGTATCAGTTGATTCTTGGACCTTATTGACATTTGTTCTCTGCATTTGACTAGTGGTGGCTTTCTGTAATGATCTCTGCTACAAAAAGAAGCTTCTTCAATGAGGCATGACAGCTATAAGGATAAGTATTGAAAATGGAGTTAGGAATAACATTGGTTTATGGAAGCAGTAGGATTCACAGCCTCACCATCCATAGATGGTTGGCTAGATTTATAGTGCCATGCATGATTTCTGTCCTGGTGACCAGCTCTTAGTTTTTATTAGATATTTGTTTATTACTGCCAAGATTTAAATGCTACTTGTACACCTTTGAGTCTATCTTGTCATTGTTGCCATTCTTAATCATCACAGCTGGTAAGACTATTGATTGCTTTCTCCTTGGAAGATTATATTGCACTTTCTGGTATTATGAAATCTGCACTTTTAGAATAAGCTCTAAGGTCAGATACAGTGCAGTTCCTCTGATTTTTCTGTCCAAAGTGCATTATGTCTTCAGCTATAGAGACTTACCTTCCACTTTTGCAGGATAACTAAGCGCAAAAGCAATAGCCTATGTTGCTGTGGAACTCACGTCCCTTCCCTGATCAAAAACTCTAAAGGAGGTCCCTCTAACCTGGTTCTAATGTGCTAGTCTTTGTCATATGCCTAAATCATTTTACTCCACAGAAACATTATAAATTATAACATTATATTAGTGGGTAACAGGGACGCAGAAAGACAAATGCTGTGGGTTTTCTTTCATTTGCAGCTCTTAGCTCTAAATATCCAGATTGTGTCTATATGACACAGAGTACCCACAGAAACTAGAAAAATGAAAACAACCATGGCGAGAGATTAGTTGTTTCGTTGTTGTTTGGTTTTGTTGTTTCTATTTAGAGAAAGCAATAGAAAGATAAAAGTGATAAGAAGGGAGAAATGTAAAAAATACTAAGGGGACTTAACTGAGTATCAGGAATGTAAGACAGTACAGAAAAAGAAAGGTGGAGAAGGGATCAATAAGATTAAAGATGTTTAATGTGCTCACAATTGTCACAGGGAATAATAATGCATATTTACTTAAAATTGCATGCTACACAGAGACACAGACACACAGACAAACACACACACATGCACACAGATGCATCACACTCACACACACACACCTAAGACGATAATATTTCAACCAAAAGGTAAAGACTCTATAGCCATGTTTGTACAAATTCTTTTTATGCATGTAACATATACGACAAAGAGAAGCAGATAAACAGACAGGCGGACAGACAGAAACAAGAATGAGAGAGAGAGTGAAAGACAGAGAGACAGAGAGAAAGGCAAGGAAAGAGTGAGGGAGAGGGAAAGGAGATTAAGAAAGGACATAGCAATGTAATGACATTTTTTCTAACATTAACACTTTGTGACCTAAAAATCCTTAATTGTGTATATCATATATGTAAAGGTGGCAGGTAACAAAATTCATATGTAGTGATTAAACCATACAGGATATGAGCACACTTCCTCATTGTTTTGCCTTAAAGAACAGAAAAAATATTTTTTTTTTGCACTTTTGCTAAAGATGCTTAGAAAGCCAAGACTTATATTTTAGTGAGCATGAGAAAATAAAGGTTAAAGTATATTGAAAATGCTTATAGATACTAATTACCGATATCATCCACCATAATGTAATTACTTAATAGTATTTTTCAGACTCCCACCCTGTTCCTCAAATGATTATCATTGCAGTATACCTACTTGAATTTTAATTTCATTGTATTCATCTTTATCACTATTATTATCAGCGCTCATATTGCTTTCTTGAAGTCACCTTCATTGCACAAAACAATGTACCCTGCAAGTATTATTTCTCATTTTCATGGAGTCTATTAACATTTGTATAAGTTAGAAATACTGAGAATTATGTTTATACAAATCATTTCACCTTATAGAACAAAATAGTGTCATCTTAGGCTCACTCTCTTGGAGGTCATTCTGGATATAAAGGCTTACTGCATGTGAAAAATATGCAAGGTGTTATGTTAGACATTAGGCAAAGAATAATGAACTTTCCGGAAACTAAGTTTACGAAATAGAATAAGCCGTATAATGTAATCGAGCGAGTGTTCCTACATGCCCCAAACAATGCTCTGCTATTTCCACTCCTCTCAAAACCCAGCACAAAAGATCATTATAATCTCCATTTTGCAGGTCAGGAAATTGCCCGTGGTCACACTGCTGAGAAGCACCATAGCTGAGTGCAGTCCAGAGAATAATGAGGTCCATTATACACCTCTGTGGCATATGACATGCCTCAACATAAATAACTGTGTGTATAGAAAGCAGCAAGCTGTGGAAAAGTTTTCTTCCCAAATTTCATCTAACTTTTGAATTACTTCATGTTATTTTTGTTAGAATAAGCCTATCTGCTAACACAAGTTGCTTTTCCATTTATCATGTATCTGTTTGATGCATTCCATCAAATAGTATATTTTCAAAGAAGCAGTTTTCTGAAGAAGCATTCTTGTCCTCTTAGCCTCATGGAGTCTATGAGGACAGTTAAGGTGACTCTTCAGAAACTGGTCTTGAATTTTCCTACTCACCAATGCAGGAAGAATTAATGAATGAACTACCTAGGGAAGGATGCTTTTATTATATGAACTAAACCAAATTCTAATAGTTTTTACTGATACTCTTTTAGTTTGTTTGTTTATTTTATTGTTGGATATTTTCTTTATTCGCATTTCAAATGTTATCTCTTCTCCAGGTCTCTCCTCTTGAAACACCCTATCCCAGCCCTCCTCCCCCTGCCTCTAAGAGAGTGCTTCCCCACTCACCCACCCTCTCCTGCCTGGCATTCCCCTACACTGGGGCATGGAACCACCACAGGACCAATGGCCACTCCTCCCCATGATGTCCAAGAAGGCCATCCTCTGCCACATACACAGCCAGAGCCATGGGTCCCTCTATGTGTACTCTTTGGTTGGTGGTCCACTCCCAGGAGCTCTGGGGAGTCTGCCCAGTTGACACTGTTGTTTTCCCCATGGGGCTACAAATCCCCTCAGCGCCTTCAGTCCCTTCTCCTACTCCTCCATTGAGGACCATGCACTCAGTCCAATGGTTGGCTGCAAGAATCCACCTCTGTATTTGTCAGGCTCTGGCAGTGGCTATCAGGAGACAGCCATATCAGGCTCCTGTCAGCAAGCACTTTTCTGCATCCTCAATAGTGTCCAGGTTTGGTGACTGTATATTGGATATGATCCTCATGTGGGACAGTCTCTGGATGGTCTTTCTTTCAATCTCTGCTCTACACTTTGTCTTCATATTTCGTCCTGTGAGGATTTTGTTTCCCCTTCTAAGAAGTACTGAAGCACCCACAAATGGTCTCCTTTTTCTTGAGCTTCATATAGTCTGTGAATTGTATCTTGGGTATTCTGAGCTTTGGGGCTAATATCCACTTATCAGTGAGTGTATATCATGCATGTTCTTTTGTGACTGGGTTACCTCACTCAGGAAAATATTTTCAAGTTCCATCCATCACAATGGCTAAGTTCAAAAACTCAGGTGACAGCTGATGATGACAAGGTATGGAGAAAGAGAAGCATACCTCCACTGCTGGTGAGATTGCAAGCAGGTACAACCAGTCTGGAAATCAGTCTGATGGTTCCTCAGAAAATTGAACAAAGTACTACCTGAGTACCCAACTATATCATTCTTGGGCATATACCCATAAGATGCTCCAAGATGTAATAAAGACACATGCTCCACTATGTTCATAGCAGCCATATTTATAATATCCAGAAGCTGGAAACAACCCAAATGTTCCTCAACAGAGGTATAGATACAGAAAATGTGGTACATTTACACAGTAGAATACTACTTAGCTATTAAAAACAATGACTTTATGAAATTTGCAGGCAGATGAATTGAGCGTTATTGACATTCTTTGAAGAAGATCACATCATATAAAATGAGGTGAAACAAGAAGAGTTAGCTTTCAAGATTAAAGCAGTATTAGAGTCTGTGGACTATCATAGAAGGTGGCAGTGTAAACCAATAATCACTTTCTTCGGTTGTTTACAAAAAGAAATGTATAATATTTTTGTCTCTTACAATAATTAATGATTTTTTCGTAACTGTCTCATTCCTAACCAAATAGCTGTTTCTAACACTATACTCCCTGTCAATCCATGGCACCTTTAAATGTTAATTTCTTAATAGCCTTCACACCATTAATTTAACCAAAAAATTAAAAAAGAAAATAAAATAAAGAAAGAAATAAAAAAGAACAAGTACTTATTTAAACAGAAATGCCCAAGTGAGGAGGCTTCAACTCCCCTTAGAAAGGGGAAGAAAATAATCACAGAATGCAGAGGGAGAGAGGAAGCTGTGTGGAGGAGGGGAGGAGAAGGGGAAAAGGGGAACAGTATCAGATAAGGGAAGAAAACATGAGAGAAGCCCAGAAAGCCAAGAGAATGAATGGAAATAACTAGCCTTGAGGAGTGGGAGGTGGGCAGACCCTGTATAAAGTACTGGAGACCAAGGAGGTGAGACACTCTCAGGACTCATTGGGGATGACCTTAGCCAAAATCATCAACATTGAGGAAAGGGAACTTGAAGAATACATCTCCAGTAGATAGACAGGGCCTTATTAACCCATACTTAAGATTCCTGACCCAGAATTGTTCCTGCCTTAAAGAACTTCAGGGACAAAAATGGAGAAGAGACTGAAGGAAAGAAGGTCCAATGACCAGCCCAACTTGGGACCCATTTTCTGGGGAGAGGCTACCATGGCTGTCCTCCAGGAGGCCCTACCAACAGCTGACCAAGGCAGAAGCAGATATTTACATTCAACCCTTGGACTGAAAACAGGGACCTCTATGGTTGAATTAGGGGAAGGATTGAAGAAGCTGAAAGTGAAAGCAGCCTCATAGGAAGCCTAGCAGTCTCAAATAACTCAGATCCCAGTGCGTTTCCAGAGACTGAGCTACCAACCAGGAGCTGATACCTATGTAGCAGAGGTCTGGCCTTGGTGGTCTTGGTGGGAAAAGATGAGTTTAATCCATGAGAGACTTGAGACCCCAGGACAGGGGAGGTCTGTTGAGGTAGCGGGAGCAAACTTTCTGAGGCAAGGGGGGAGGAGGAATGGGATGAGGAACTGTAGAAGGAGTGACTGAGGGGTGTGGCAATGACTGCAATATAAATAAATCAAATAATTAAAAATAATAATAATTTAAAAAGCACTTGCTTAGCTGATGTTGTATATGCTTAAGTTGATTATTATTAGTTATTAACTGAGTAGACAGTTTGCAGAAATTATATCTGAAATCTTTAGAAGGATTTTTAACAAGATATTGATTATTGCTATAATTATTTTTGTTTAAATCTATCTCATGTTACCATAAAATTAATTTTTGTATAATTTTGAAACAATACATTTTAGTAAAAGTGTAACAGCCATGTAAAGCTACAGAAAACAATTTGCTCAATATATCCTTAGATTCCTTTATTCAGAGAAATGACATTTATGAAAATGTATTCTCCAGCATTTGTCTGGTTGATGCTGGGTGATGACTTTGCTGCATTCTTTCTCTGGGTGTCATCTGAAGATTTCCCTGTTTTGTTGGTTTTTTCTTTTTTGTGCTTTCAAACTAGAGAATTTAAAAAGTCATACATGCATATCACTGTTGTTATTAAATTAGGGAGATAAGTAGGCAACATGCCTCAAGACCACTTTTTAACACATAAGTATCACCACAGCCAAAGACCATGTTTACTTTGTAGAGAACACACTGAGCTGGTAGCTTCTTTATATTAACTTGCAGATTTTTTTTATTCTGTTTTATAAGACAGACTTCGTATATGTTATTTTAATCTCTAATATCAGATGTATAATATTTAATTAGGAAAAAACGTGTAGATGAACTCATGACTGGTAGGAACTCCAATAAAATTCTACTGAAAGAGAATGAAATTAAATATATTTTTGATGAGTTGTGCTAGTTAGGAAAAGTGCAAAAACCATTTTAAGTATATAAGGCAGAAGAAATGAAAACTGTTGCCAGGACTTTGGTCTGCATAGTAAAGAAAAAATATGGCTTTGTTTTACATATCCCAATGGATAGCTGCCTATGAATATCATAGCACCTACCTCTTAGACCAGACAATTCTTAGAACAGTTATTCTTTTCTCTTGTTCAAGGTCATGTCTAAGAGAAGAATGGAATTAGCATAATGTTTCAGAAAATAGGTGTAGCGAATTGAGGTTGAATTCCCAAACTTCGCATGGATATTTTTAAAGCTTGCTTCAGGTTTTTGGCATGTACAATGAAAAAAAAAAAAAAAGTTGGCTGGAAATTTCCCTGCACCTGACTCCTATGCTTTAACTTCACTAATGGAAAAATTGTTCAGTTGCAAAGTTCAGAGGTTTTGCATGGTAATATATCTTCTTCAGTATCAGTCAGTTTGAGAACCTTTAGGATGTGCATGTGTGATCACCACCTTTGTTACCATGTACACAGTAGGAGTTTGTTCTATTGAGTAGCTGATTAATTTAATCTCTTTATACAAGTGAATCTTCATATGTGGAAAAAAAAAAAAAAAAAGAGTGCAAATCCTTTTCCCCATGGCTTTTATTTAAGGACTTCTCAGAACTCTGAGCATATACTAAGAAATATGCACCTTCTAATTTCTCCTTCACACAGCTTTATTTTAGGTGAATTACCAAAGACACTTGTACATAGAGCAGCCTTCTAAAACACTGCCATTTACCAGATTACTCTTTCCTTCTTTTGTATACAAAAATTACCCACTCCCTATCATAAACTGTCTTTTTTTTTTTTAAACAAAGGGGCCACTTCTCATTTGTTCTGTTACAGTTAATAGAAATCTGTCCAACTTGATTGAACTATGTGAGATAATACAAAGCAGAATACCATTTTTCCTTGATTCCTGTATCTATGCACACCAACAGTATTATAGCTGTGTATTTTTATACAGCCAAGTTAAGTCTGGATGTGAAAACAAACAAAAATGCTGGTCTATGAGTTAAATATTTATTGTTGTTTGAAACAGGGTTGTCTGTGTAGCTTTGGTTGGTCTGGTACTTACTAAGTAGACAAAGATAATGTTTAACTTCCTCCTATCCTCCTGCCTCAACCATCCTATATATAGGATTATAAGAATATGCTTGGCTGGATATATTTTAGAGACAATCTTTATGATCAGAAATTGCCTGTAAAATGTCCAGAGACTGACACAGGTCATGGGGAGAAATAACTAGGAATGTGACTTTATCCTAGTTTCAATAATTATAAACATTTATTTCTTCATATGGCCATGTATAAAATGAGATAAATGGAAAAACCTTTCTGTAAAATCACATTGATGAATATGAGTGTATGTTCATGTAATACTTTTGTCCATAAACAAATATAATGGGCTGATTAAAAATTGGGAATAAAGGGGGAATTGAGTAGTAAGGAAAGTCCTAAGAGTGGATACTGTGCATTGAGCAATGTGTAAACTGGCAGAAGAAAAAATGAATAAAAAGAAATATAAAATTTAAAAAATTTAGAAAGTATTCTAGCAAGAAGAGGTATTCCTTATTCCCAATGCCTAAACTCAAATGGGATGGAGCCTACCAGGGGAGAAATAAAGACTGACAAAGGCTGCCTTGTTTTTCTTTTCAGTCTATTATCATGGTCAATTTTGCTTATAAATGAAAATGGTCATTCATAAGTACAATTCTGTTTACAAGAAATTTGACAGTGAGAACAGTTATATAACTAATTTTCAAAATGCAATATAAAAGTACTCTACAGAGGTACTTAGAGGTAACTTCCCATAAATGCCCTCCTGAAATCAAGCCCCTAACTTTACACCAGCTGCTCTGATAGCTAAACGCATATCATTTCATACCTTACCTCAGAGTGTGGGACTTTGTAATAGGCTGCAAGCCTCAGTTTCTCATAAAGACACCACTCTTGTTTAAATATTTCTCATCTCATATTCATGTTCATTTAGTATTAGTATTAATAATGTTTATTGATAATGATATTTATTGTACTTATACAATGTAAACTTCAGAAGAATAATTTTAACAGCTTTGTGAGTGAATAAGTATAGGCAGATTTGTAGCATGAACTGAATGTATATTCTCAACATATTTTGGAATACATTTTGAACACAGAATAGTTGTACATTAGTGAGTTATTTAACATTTTATATTCAAATTCTACAGCCAAGAGATGAAAGGAGAACTTTTCATTTGAAAGTCAGTGGCTTTGTCGCACTTCTACTATATACATTTGTGAAGTTATTTGGAGTGCTAATAGTTAAAGACTACGGAGGTGAACTTCTTTTATATTTGTATGGAATGTGCTGCTTCGTTGTGTGATGCTGTAACTCATCCTGGATAGCTTACAGCTAGTTTCCATGCTACAAGCATTATATAAGAAATAAGGCATTAGTGAAAGCCTCAATAGAATTTGCTACCTAAGTATGTTTTTTTAGAATTTAAAAGGTGGCATTTGTTGGTTATTCCTTAGAATCAATGATTTCATTAGCTCTGGTTAGTTGGCTATGTTTTCAGTGTCAGCTTCCTTTTTGTTGAGTGTATATTAAGTCTGATTAGAGAGTTGTTGATTGTAGCTAATGTTTAAATACCATTTCACTCTTTACGGGTGTCATACTATGCATGTTTTTGCTGTGGTCTATAGACATCCTACATGGGTAGAATTCTTGATTGCTTCCCTCCTTTGGAAGTTTAAATAATAATGACTTCTGGTACCTCATATTGTAGTGAAGTTTTACAGATTGAGCTTATACTACTTATGAATATACATATTGTGCTTAGAAATATACATACATATATACCTATAAACATGGAAGACCTATTAATGAAAAAAAAAGAACCCATAAATTATTTCTTGTTGTTTTGTTTTGATTTTTTTTTAATTTTTATTAGGATTTAACTTTAGGTGTCTGGATTAGATGCAATCACGGAAGTGATAGAGCCAAGCCCACTCCTGCACTCATGTCATGGCATTCAAGCAGGGAAGCCTACAGCACACTGCAGGCCTGCAGGCAGCTCAACAAGTTGGAGTGTGTCCTTTCCAAATGAACAGCCGATCTACTCCTCTTCCAGCCAGCTCAGCTGGTTTCTGCTTCTTCCAGCAGCTGGTTTGTTCTCAGAGTCTTCCCAGCTCAGCTTCTTTTTTGTTTGAGCATGCTGTCAGCTTCTGTTGTTTACTCTGTATAGGAGGGGATTAGTTGATCATCTGGTCAGTTTCAGGAACTTCCTGAAGCTATTTTGTGGTATTTAGTTACCTGCTTAAGGAGCTATCTGCAGGATAGAATGTTGCAAACTCAAAAGAAACTGTTATACAAAATAGTGAAATCAGCATTACGGGGTTATTTTCCATATTTGCATACCTACCAGCAGTGGAAGAGTGTTCTCCCTGTTTGGAGGGAGGAATGGAAATAAATTTAAATGTATTATATTCTAAAAAATAATAGAAGTAAAACGAATTTAAAAATAAAATTGAAAGTTGGAAAGACATATTTAGAATCAATTTTAAGAAAGTAGATTGCAGTAGGCTTAGTTCATTAAGAAATACTACAGGAACAGGAAGCTGAGAGTTCACATGGTGAATCTCAGTTGTAAAACACAGAACAACCGTAGATTAGGGTAAGGACTTAATTCTTCAAACACCATCCCTAGTGACATAGTTCTTGCAACAAGTCTGCACATTCTAACCGTCTGAAAATTGCTCCACTAACTGAAAACCGAGTGATTAACTATATTAGACAATAGGGGTCTTCTCTCATCAACAAACTCTTCCTCCCAATGTCAGCTTTCTTTGGGTTCTGACATGTGTTTTTACTTATCTGCTTATGGACATCTACATGGATCAGAAACAAATATAACTGTACAATTGCAGTCAGGGCTAGAGCATGGCACTGAACATGTATTCTCAACATAAGGCACCAAAAGTGACAGCAAATTCAGTGTCTAACATTTACTTTTGTTCCAGGCACATATGTCTAACCCATTCTGGACTTCTATTATCAAACCCTATATTATTCATCAATTCAGCTTTCTGATTTGGATATCTTATCTAGGGTTTAGGTAACTGACTGAGATCACTCTTTCCCCTAAACTTGCATGTGTCTAAGCACCTATTTCTGTGGAATCTACCTCTTCACTCAACATATCTCATTCTCACTGACACTTCCCAAGTTGTATCTTTTAGATATTAGTCTTGGGAGCCCTATTTAAAAAATTTGTCCTGTCTTCATTTGAACCAATATGCTACGTGTCCTCTACTTTACATTAGAATTTTGTCTCCAAAGAGAAACTGTATTTATTTTTGTCATTACTGTATCTTGCACCCCTAAGATATAACTTGCCTTACTATAGGATATAAGCAATAATTGAATATAAATTTTCTTAAGTATTTTACAAAGACTTCTACTTTCCTAACAATGTTATAAGTGTGGTTAAACAAGGTTAAGAAATACCACCCAATAGAATGGTATGGTTAAATAAAGGTACTATTAAATCAGGCCAAAAACTCCATACATATTTAGCCATTACCTCCTTGTCAAAACTAGTATTATGCTTGTTTGTCTTCATTCCTTGTGTGAGTTCATTTTAGAATATCATATACTATTGAAACTGATAACTGCTATTCTGGTAACTTCTGATATCTGTTATTCATTCACAAGTTACTCAAAATTTAGTCACTGTCTTTAGGAAGAAAGCAGTAAGGACTATTGAAATTTAAGACATCAAAGACTATGTTAATGAGTGAAATTTTAGAATTCAAGGTACATTTCTAGGATTATTTATACAGCTTGTAGTTTAAAATGTCCATGACTCAAAACCTGAGACATGGCTCAGCAGTTAAGAAGCACAGACTGCTCTGCCAGAGGTCCTGAGTTCAATTCCAAGCAACTACGTGATGGCTCACAACCATTTGTAATAGGATCCAATGCCCTCTTCTGGTATGTCTGAAGACAGCTATATTGTATTCATATGCAAAATAAATAAATAAATCTTTTTTTAAAAAGCCAGAATGAAAACAAAGCCAACCAACCAAAAAAAGTCCCTAAAATGCCCTTGACTCAGAGGATACAGAAAAATTATTTTCTAAGTGCAAGAATAATCAAAAATTGATCCTGGCCATTCTTAAAGAGGTATGTGTAACATACCTGTAGTTTAATACTTTATATCACCTATATGAGTTACTTGATATGTAAATAAGAGCAATCCTAACAGACTATAGTAGCACTCTATTCATTCTTAGCTTTTTAGTTCCTTGGCAAAATTCTGAGTTATAATTTAATAAAACCTTCAAGTGTTACAATGGAATAATAAAACATTTTACATTTTATCTTAACTGTTATCACAAGACATTGCTATATATGTAGAAAGTATATGGAGACATTTGATATATAATGTAAAACTGTAGATGATATATAAATTGCTTAGTTTCATTGTTTCATGAATATAAAGACTTATATCCTTGTAACCTATTGTTATTTTTTGACAAAGCTTAATTATTTATAAATATAAAGACATAGATTATGTTTTGTGTATCTAGAATATTTATAAAATATGGAACCATCATCTGTGGTGGGTAGAGCAATTCTCATTTACAAGAGGGAGACATTGTAACACATATTTAGTTTATGTTCCTGTATTAAAAGCTGCCAACTCATCCTTTTAAATCACCATTCCACAGATGTTCACTAGACATCCACTATTAGATTGTAACAAAATTGCTTTATTAGAGAATCGAACTGATTTAAAAGCAACATTTTCAAGCCTGAATTTAATCTAACTTTCTTAAAATATGTATATGTAACACATATTTATTTATGATTTCTTATTCTAAAAATATGCAGACCAACTTATCAGAGCTTTCGGGCTATAGGAGTGAAAAGCTCAGTCTGAAGCCCCTGTTTGCTCATTCCTGCTAAGTGAGGGCACCTTGTTGCTTTGAGGATGCATTATTACTCTAGGAAAACCTTGATGGGAATTCTTCTCACAAGCATAAAGTAAAAAGTGTTGCCTGTATCAAAGTACTACAGATAGAGGAAGACTGGTCATGTGGAGACTTACAATTTCAGTTCTTTTATATATCCACACTATATAATTTGCATTACATGTTATAAAAATTTAATTCAGACTTTTATGTTAGAATAATCAGTATTCAAATGAAAATTAATATAAATGAGTCAAATTAACAGTTTAAGAATACTTATAATTTAAGGTTATTTATAGATATATCACAATAATAGTCTCAATATGAAAACACAGTGTTTGAAATACTGCTCAACAAATATGGAGACAAAGTGTGGGACAGAAACTGAAGGAGGGGCCATCTGGAGACCATGCCACTTGGGTATCCATCTCATGTACAGTCACCAAAGGTAGACGCTGATGTGGATGGCAGGAAGTGCATGCTGACAGGAGCCTGATATAGCTGTCTGCTTAGAGGTCTGCCAGAGTCTGACATATTTAGAGGCAGATGCTCACAGCTAACCATTGAACTGATCAAGGGGTTCCCAAAGGAGAAGTTAGAGAGAAGACTGAAGGAGATGAAAGGGCTTGCAGCCCCATGAGGAGAAAAACAATACCAACCAACCAGAGTTCCCCAGGGTCTAAACCACCAGCCTGGGAGCACATAGGAATGGACCCATGGCTCCAGCTTTTTATGTAGGGGAGGATGGCCTTGTTGGGCATAGGTGGGAGAGGAGATACTTGGTCTTATAAAGGCTAGATGCTGCGTGTGGGAGAATTCGAGGGTGGGGAGGTGGGAGTCAGGAGATAGGTGGGGGAATATCTTAATAGAAGCAGGATGAGGGGGTATGGGATAAGGGGTTCCTGGGTGAGGAGTATGGGGTAAAAGGATAACATCTGAAATGTAAATAAAATATCTAATTTAAAAAAAAGAAATACTGCTCAAAATTTTGGTCAACAGTAATGGCTAAGCCATTAAAATAATTTTCAAGAACTGTATGTGTATTTGTAACTGTGAGCAGACAGAGAATTATTGGAAATAGGTCTTCATCAGTCAGTGCCATATTGCTGTGCATATTAAGATATTATGTGGCAGGAATTTCTAACTTTAGCTACTAGGATGTTTACATTGTATCTTTTATTGAATGACTGTTGATGTAAAGAGAAGGCAAATGATTGGCTTTGAGTCTAACAGAAATTGTGTGTGAATCAACAATTTTAATTTCCATGAAAAAATACATGTATCTACCAGTCTATTTTTCTTTCTCTTTCTCTTTCTCTCTCCCTCCCTCTCACCGTCCCTCATCTATTACTCTATCAGTATATCATCCAATTATCAACCATTATTATCTCCCTGGATACCATCTATCTAGATAGACATACCCATTTATCTGTATACATATGTATATTAATATCCAAATATGCATATAGTTATAGACCACTTTTCTTTTATCTCAACAGCAATTAAATTTTATCTAAAAATATTCTATGAGAAGAACTATATGTAAATGCATATCACATATTGTCCTATGATGTGTGATCTATTCCATATTCTGTCTCTTAGCAATCTGTAACATCACCATTAGCATTTCTGACCCTAAATTCTTCATGTATAAGACACACAAAATGATATCCACTGTGTGTTAGTGACAGATAAACTGTGTGTCAGTACTTTGTGAGGCATAAATACAGATAAACTTTGTGAGACCTAAGTTAGTTTTTATCAAGTACTTCATTCAAACAACAAACATGTACTAAGTACATACATAGCGTAGTCATTGGTAAAGATGCTGGGGACACAATAATACTTATTATTACTTATATAATATGTTAACAATAACACAACTGAGGCCTTCTCTAGTCGTTCAGACATAAGCTGAGAAGAAAGAGTTTATCTAGAAGGTGAGGGTTAACTCATTTTAAGTAAGAGGGAGGAACTTTTTGCAGCTTCTCAGCAGTAAAGAACATTAAAGAGTCGACAAAAAAAGTAAACCAATAATAATTTAAAACCAAGTGCTCTAGCAACACCAAAACCACGGGTCATTACAGAGGATCCCATGACACTTTTAGCTGTGTGGAGGCTGATTCTGTCTGATGCCTATGTAGATTATTAAAGAAAATTTCTAATGGAACTACCATAAAATCATATACAGAGAGAGTTATTGGCACTTAGTTATGAGAACGTATCAGGAATCTGATGATCCTTTAAAGAAATTGAAAAACAGTGTCCACAGTACAATGTAGAAAGACCAAAAAGGAAAGAAAGTTTTAGTGTCAAGGCATTTTAGAAAGAAAGAGAATTTGTGGACAGAAAAGTCTGAAAATGTTTGGGCAATGTAAGAAAACAAGTTCTGAAATTCTCACTTAAGGATATCTGTATCACTGTCTACAGAAATACTTTAATTGAATCATTTTATTTTTATCTTTCTGATGTGTGAATGTGTCAAGTTAATACTTAATTTTTTTGAGAGAATACAAACTATACATTGAATATTTTTGCTACACATCATTAGTATTCCACTGTAAAAGTTATGCTAAGAAGTGGAGAGACAGATCCATCAGTCTGTGCAAGTATAAGACCCTGAGTTTGAATAGCAGAACTCACATAAAAAAGGCAGACAGGGCTGCACGTGCTGAAATTATCATGTTTAGGAGGTAGAGACAGGTGTATCTGTGGGATGTGCTGGCTAGCCGGTCTAGTCTGTTTGGTAGATTTCTGATCACATTAGAGATCATGGCTCATAAAACATGAAAAGATCTCGAGAAAAACCTCTGGAGGTTGACCTCTGATCTCCATTCTTCTGCATAGACAGGAACTTGTGTATTCAATCTTCTTGCAGTATACACAAGAACACACAAAGGGAAACCAATATACTAAAACTACATAAAATTGAGATAAAAGCACTAACTACTCAGGCAAGTAAATAGAATTTTCTTCTCAATAAACTAAAATCATTATGATGATCCAGTATGCTTCTACATCAGTTCAATTGTGGTAGTGTGAGTTTATTATTTTGAATCTGAGTCAATAAAATATTAGTTAATCAAAAGAGACAAGTTTAGATTATTAATGTTTCATAAAATTAAACATTAGTAAGTGGACTTTTTACACACAAAAAAAAATTAAGATCCTTTTGAGAACGGAATCCATTATGAGACTTGATTGAGAAGAAACTTAGAGGCCAAAGTATTTTTAAATAGTAAATAAAATAAGGTATTTAGTGGTTGTCCAATCATGTATATATCTGTAATACCTACAGGGAATGAAATGATTGAGAGTGTGAATATTCAAGAGACAGAAACAGAGGGAAAAGTAGAAAGAAATATTGAGCATTGATAGTGAACACGTTGACTTCAGGGTAATTACTGCAGTATTAGGAAGGCATACTATGTATACAGACCCATGGGGGATAATTTAGTCATCAAATAGTGAAGTTTAAGCTAGAGTGGTATGAAATCAAAAAGGAGGAAGGGGATGCGATGGGGGGGGGTGGTTAGGGAGTGGAAATGGGGAAAGGGGATGGCATTTGAAATGTAAATAAATAAAATATCCAATAAAAAAGAAAGTGAAAAAGGTAGAATATATTAAAACAAAGTTATACAAGATGATTTCAGAATCATAAGTACAGTGATACCAATTAATTTTTGTGAAAGAAAGAGACTTAGCTTCATTTTCATAATTAGTGTAATTGAACACTATTATGCTGACACCAGACTGCAAAAAAAAAATAAAAAAAAAAAAAAAAAGGTGGAGGGGAGGGGGAGGAAAAGGAAGGCAGTTGGCATGCTTCATAACTTCTAGGAGTTTGGCAATGAAGAGAAATAGGGAAAAACTTTCAAAAATATTGGTATGAAATTTGGTTAATTGCATCCTGGCAAGTTCTTCTGATTTTTCCTTCCCTTGCCTGTGAAGAAGTTGACAGCTTTTGCATTTCCTGTCTTCTAAGATTTGACTTCACAGCCATGTTGAGGACAGAGCTCTCTTCAACTTGAGGAGTGCGATGTTGCAAATTGAACTGCAGATGCTTCTGTGTCTGTATAGCTTTTCCTTTATTTTCTCCTAAGTTTTCTGAGAGAAATAAGGAGTTTGCAATTTTCTTGGTTGGAAGCTGCCCCAGTGATTTCTGAGCTCTTTAGCAGATGACCTTCAGAATTAATTCCTCTTCTTTCCTACCTCACTTTCATACTGTAAATTATCTGGCCTCTCTGACACAGGTAGTGAAACCAGAATGCAGTCTAAATCTAACCTGAGATGTGATCTTAAAGGGAAAATTGATCCTGTTTAAAAGGCTTATTCTGGTGTATGAGAATATGACACTAACTTCAAAGGACCTGAGCAGAAATTACTGCAGAAGTCGATTAATTGTATTTGCAAAGGGGGAAAACATAAGTCATGTGCTTGAGTTAAAGATTTCATTTTATAAATTTGTTTAGAATATTATCAAGCATCTCATTTTGTTTTCTCAGATGCAAGAAAAGCTTCGTTTAAGAATGAGGGTGAAGGTTCACATGATACCGCGTCCATATTTGGTTGTCCTTTTAAATAGTCATGAGTTTTGATTAAAGTGTAATTATTTCACTGGAAATGAAATATAATTTGAAGTAATTTCCTGGAGTCATTTCTTTTATATTGCAGTGTATTATATATTGTTATCTTAAAGATTACCCAAATGCTTGATGGCTTCTAACAGTGAGCACTGTGGTTTCTGTGGTCAGAAATTCACATTGCTTTTCCTGATGGCTGTGGCTCAAAGCCATTCATGAGGTTGTAGTTAAGTTTTCTCTACAGATTACATTACACTTAAGGTTTATGTTACTGAGGAACAATTACAACTTTACTTATTTACTGATTGGTTATCAGTACCAAGTCCCTTCTTCCTCCTTATTTAATCCATCCCTTCCTTGCAAGAAGGGCCACACCAAAGCAAACTGACAAAATAATGCTGGCTATCACTTAGTATAAACGAACTGGGTGACTCTTTTGCTATGTTCTGGTTGTTTTACTTTTATGATCATTTCATATCTTGTTCTCATGAAAGTAACAATATCATGTTTTTCATTAGAAACATGAGCCAATAGTATAGGAAGTCAAGGATGAGCCTACAAATGAAACCCAAGAAGTGAACATAGTGTGTACTACTGTACTTTTTTATAAAATTGTGTCAGGTTGAACAGAAAGGCCTTATATATTATATTATATTTTAATAAGTGCTTTTTATGTTTTTAAGCATATCTTCAGAATCCAAATGCCAATAATTTTTATTGAATATAAATTAATAGTTTATTTATGGCACCATAATCTGATAAGAAAGATATTCAATATTCTTTATTGCTAGCTCTGCCTAGTGTATGTAGACCCATTGAAGTTTAAAAGCATCAAGTGAAAAGCTGTAATGTGTAATGGCACATAAATACTTGTTATATAACAACACTGCATATATTCTCAGCAAGTGCAGACAGTACAAAAAAAGAGAGAGAAAACCACATGGTATGCTATTATCATTGAAAGTTTGCTGTAGACCATTTCCTTAGAGCCGCAGGACCAAAAAATAATAGTTATATTTGCAGTATGTGCATAATATATATACCAGTGTATGTTAATTAACTGTATCAATGCAAATCAACAGATCTGAGAAAGAAGCTATAAAAAATTCCACCTGAAAGATTGTTTCAATTTATTTGGGGACATGAATTTCTTATTTTGTCTAACCATCTCTGAATGCTTATAACAGTGTTGTATTTTACCAGTGAAGTAGAATAGTATACATATTATTGCATAAGATGGAATCACATCACACATACAGACTGGGTGTAGAGTAGAACAGACAAAACATAGCTCAATTCAAATGCGATACACACAGCCATATATGAGATGATAGTGACATTGACTGTTTATAGCCAAGTAGGAAAAGCATACATTTTGAGCATATTGGTTTCTTATTCACAAAACATAAAATCCACTCTATTCTTTATTCTCAGACTGGTTTAATATTCCTTATGTGCCAAAAGATGAAAAGAACCTTCTGATCTCACTCTTAAATACTGGAATTGTAAAAATGAGTCCCCATGCTTAATGTATATGGTGCCCATGAGTATGTACGTAGTTAACTCATGAGTTGTTCACGGTGTGCAAACAATCTACTAGTTAAATACACCCTGTCCCCCAACGTCCATATTTCTTATGTAAACTTTCATGAACTTTGGGATGAATATTAGCATTACCTTTCTTCTAGCAAATACAAGAGAGCTTATTTTTATAGTAAATATAAGGATTTCTCTGCCTGTAAGTTGAATTTTTAAAATAATAATTCAGTTTTCAAGTGCTTACACAACTTTTACCTTTTCTAAAACTGGGTTCTTAGGATTATCCCAGCAGGTTGCATTCCTTCAGCTGCTGATCTCCACAGTGTGACTTTTGTTATATTTTTTCTTCAAAGACATATCTGATACTGGTTTTGCTACAGTGAAGTTACTTACCTTTGTGATAGAAAATCATGTTTTTCTTGAGGTGCTTGCATTCCCAGAGTCAAGAACTCAGCTCTGTGTGAAAGGCAAATTTAATAAATATTTATTTTAAGATAGATGAAAATACTGAATCAATAACAAAATCCGATGCTGCACTTGGAGGCAATGATATCAAATACATTTAAAGAAGTCCACAGAGGATGAGACAGTGACTCTTAAGAGCTCAGTCAAATCTTGAATAAATATCATGGCTGGAAATTTGCCCCATATTATTCTCTGTATTAGTTCCTTCAGTTGTTCAGTATAATTTAGAAACAACTTTCTTTATGCTATCTCCTGGGAGCACTGTGCTTGTTTTATTATTTGTACTAGTGTTACTAACCTAAGATGAAAATTACTCCCCTTTTTTAAATATCAGTATGGATCAATAGCTTTGTAGAAGATACCCATGTGCATTTATTTGAGTGTTAATTTGGGGTAGCTTTGATATGCAAATGTACAACATTGTATTTGTAGACTAATTATTAATATAATAAAATCATTGTCTACTTTTAGAAAGTATTTTTGTTCAATAAAAGTTCAAAAACAAATGTGAAGCCAAGGCTGGCCTCAAACTTGTGATCCTCCTGCCTCCACCTCCTCCAGTAACTGATGTTAGAGACTCAATCACCAACCAAATTGTGAGGTCAGGATGGACCTAACCCCCCTGCATGTATATACCAAATGAGCAGTTTGGTCTTTATATGGGTCCCCTAAACAATGGGAGCAGGGCTATACCTGAGCCTGGTGCCTATCTGCCTGCCTGTGTGGATCCCCAGACTCTAAGCAGATAGTCTTGTCTGGTCTCAGTGTGAATGGATGTTCCTAATCCCTCAGCAGCAAATTGATATGCAGACAGGTTGGAAGGGTTAGGCACTAGAAAGGAGAGGGGAGGTGGGGAGAGTGTTGACACCCAAAGGTGGCTTCCTTTTCTCAAAAGAGAAGGACTTATATGAGGGGGTATTGGAACTGGATTGTAAAGGGAATAAATAAGTACATTTAATTTTAAAAAGTTTTGACAGATTTTGAATTCAGTCTTGATCAAGTGTGCAAGAAAATGGCTGAAATTCAAACAGATTTTTGCTATGAAATACCATGTTGACCTCTCGACCAGTTCTTAACAATGTTCTTGTTACCTCATGAAAACTCATGAACTGGGCTTCTACTCTCCAAGTTATTGTTGAAAGTTTGGTGTTCTTAAATTCCTGCAGAATGGTCTGTGAACTGTTTGTATCATTTTGGGACTTTTCTAGTTCAAGATCCTGAACCCTGCCAAAGTGTTCCATCCAACCAGTTCAAGAGGCATAATAACCACAAAAATAAAGTTTTTGTTTTGTTGTTTTGTTTCTTAGAATCATGCCTTCACTTCCAGCACTTAGTTATTATGTTATTCTTGTGTTTATTTCTATGACTAAGAAGCAATTTCAGAAGCTGGGAAGATGGTTCATTTGGGAAGATGGTTCAGATGGCAGTTTAAAGCAAATGTGTGAATGCACGTATTTCTACCTTCCGTTTCCATTTCCATGTGAAGTTCATTTGAATTAGTGTGTTAGTGGACAAAGCCATAGCAAAAGGGAATGTGTGAGAGTAGCACTGATAGGTATTTGAACATCTTATATCTGTAGTCAGGAAACACAAAGAGATGAATTTCTCAGCTCAATTTCTTTATTTTTGTTTAAGTGATGACCCAGCTTATGATATGCTGTTGCTGACATTCAGGGTTTATCTAACATATTCACTTAAAACTTTCTTTAAATAGCCTAATAGAAACACCTGTAGTTGTTTTTCCATGGTGATTTTAAACAATTTTTCATGAAAGCAAGCTATCACTTCCGAGTCTAGGCAAATCACAGCTCCTTCAACATTTCATTTGAATATTGCTTGTACTTTGTGGTAGAAAAGGGAGAGTATATGACAGTATTCCACAAAATGTCTTTGCAGTAACCTCTTATAAGGTGGCATATTTGATTTACATAATTTGAAAAATATAGCTCATCCTATTTGAAGTTTAGATGTACACACACATACACAGCACACACAAATATATATATATGTATATATATATGTATATATATATATATATATATATATATATATATATATATATATTTCAGTCTTTGAAAAGTGCTAAATTAAGGAACTAAAAGTCCCTTTTCTATTTCATTCAACTCAGTGCTCAATGTTCATTATAATTTTGTTAATTTTGTTCTTGTTTTATGATAAACCATTCATTTTGTGCATAAAATGCCTTGAGGACCCTCCAAATGAAAAATTTAAAAAGTGTTTGTGATAAGACAAAATAGTGGGCTTCAATGATTGACTTTTAATCTGTTGTTATGTATTTGCCACTATGAAGTCCACTTCATAGAGTAGGTCATCCTCTAAAAACAATACTAAACTTCTCCAGCTGTCTTCATAGAAGCTTATGATCCCATATTTTAATGCTTTATTTGCTTCCCTTCTTGAAGGCAGAGCATTAGCCATGGTTCATTTTTAAATATCCAAACCTTTCTTGTATACCCTAGTTGTAGAGCATTGAGCAAACCTACACTGTATAGTTTTACATACTATATTAGAAAATATAGATTTATTACCAGAATTAGTTTTCATATTAGTTCTGATTTTGAAATCATTTGGAATAATTAATATCTTACAGTAACTACAAAATTGTGATCTGTTGTCTTAGGGTTCTTGTCTCCATAATCATGTGAATATATTCAGCCTTATTTATTTCAAATAGAGTAACTGTGGTTAGTTTATTACTGTAAACACAAACAGAAAATTTCTAGGATTCTGATAGTATCATGATGATGGAAGTTTAATAACTCAAAATATTTATATTTGTAAATATTTATAAAGCATATAATATAGAGATTTTGTTCTCTTGTAGGTTAACTGCCCACTCCTGTGATACCACTTACAATGGATACTGTTAGGCAACTATAAGGTGCCTGTGGGTAACTTGTTTTATGCAGATATATTCTTGTTTTTGCTGCCTGTGAGAAACTTTGTTCTGTATTTTGAAAGAGGAATGATTTTGCTTTCGAATTGATTTCTCACAATTAGTCTAATGACCCATTCCTGCCTCAAGAACATCATTTACGAGTTCTCTCCTCTGTAACATGAAATCTTGGCAAGTACAAATTGATTTTGTTTTGATGCAGGCTATTGCACCAAAGACATGAAATTCAGGATTTTGCATTAACCTCTAGAACATAAATGTGATTGCTTAGACTTCACTAGGCTAATAGGCACAAAATGACACTCAGATGCTACCTGTGACAGTGTGATTGCTTCCAATGCTAATTAATGCAGGCCCCTACTAGTAGGGAACATAGTTGACCACATTTTTTTTTCTACATGTGGGTCACTAAAATAACATGCAACTGTCCAATGACAACTATTTTATTAAATCCTAAACAAGCACTGCTTTTTTGTTGGTAACAATTTTTTCCAAATCAATTTCTGAAAATACTTATGATCAGTTTTCATTTTAAATACCATCTCATAGTCTTTTTTCAGAGGTGCAATAACTAAATATAAGCATCCACAGATTTCATCCTTCAACATTATTGGAACATCCTGAGTTCTAGAGGCGCATCTACACTTGTAGCTTGGCTTTCCTCAATAAATTTTTATTTTCATGATATATATCTTGCAGATTTCTGTAAAAGTTTGAATTATAAATGCATGTAAAATGCTTAGCAAATGATAATACTCTATTAAATACATATGAAATTGTCTTATGACACTGCTGTGTGGTGTGTGTTTACTTATGAAGGCACTGTTGTTGTGGCATCTCTAATATGTAGCAACCCCAAACAACTCTCTCTCTCTCTCTCTCTCTCTCTCTCTCTCTCTCTCTCTCTCTCTCTCTCTCAATGCTTGTCATTTGACATTGATACAGCTTTCCTTGGTTTTGAGACTACCTGACCAATTCCAAGGGCTTATATTTAATAAATAATAGCAAAATGTTTTCTAAAATATTAAATTACAACATCCATACTATATACCCTTTTCCATTTTCATAATTTTTAAATAAAGTCAGAATGATACGTTTTATTTATGCTTTGGGAAAGATGTGAAAATTGGAAGCTGAAAATATATGGAACTGCTTTATGCCATTAACTAAAAAAACCTTCTTCCCTCCAGTATTTATTTGTGGTATCCTTCAAGAACTTGTATGTATATTAACTTTTGTACTTCAGTACAATATGAACACTATATAAACTAAATAATCCATGGGTTGGAAAATTGACTTTATGCTTACCATCAGGGGAAAATTTTTACCAAGCCTAGTAATACTGGAAGTAATTTTCTGTAAAAGCTATCATTTTGCTTTATAAAGCACTGGAGAAGAGAATTATGTATAATTTTAGTTTTTCTAGTTTTTCACATAATGTATTTCTTCTAGGCACTTTACATGTTCAGAATAATCTTATACAAGTACCATAGAGTTCCATGTTGTACTTTGCTAATTTTACTGACTACCTAAATCATTGTCATATTATTATGATGGTATACATATATTTCTATTCCATCAACCCAGTCAAATATTAATGTATTTTGTATCAGAGACTTACTCAAATTTCCAATATATTAAAAGAAAAATGTGTCAGTGTAACGAGATTTTTTTTGTGATCCTACCCTTCCAAGCTACTCAGTTACTTTTTTGTTAGATTTTAATTAATTCTTTATGATTTCCATACAATATATTTTGCTCTTCTTTATACCCACTTTGCCCACTGATTCTTCACAAACCCACACCATTTCTATTCCCCATCAACTTTATGTCCTCATTGTTCTTTATTTGTAATACCCATAGAATTCAGTTTGGGTTGTGGGACCAACCACAATTAATTAATTATAATATAATTAATTATATTATATTTAATTATATATATTATATATAATTAAATATATATTATATTTATATAATATATATAATATTATATATAAATATATATTATAATATAATATATTAGTTATATTATATTATAATTATAATATAATTAATTATATTAATTAAAAACTGATTCTTCCCCTCTCACAGAAATTACCAATAGCTCCTCAGCTAGGGGTAGAACTTCATGATTATCTTTTTTTTCTGTTATGACCTTGTCTGGGTTGGTCTTGATAACATTGTGTAGTAACTGTGTGAGTTAATCAGTGCCACCACTCTCCCGTTATCCCCCCACCACACACCATTTTTATGTAGTTACGTCCTATCTCTAGCTATTGGAATTTTTAAATCCTGACTTTCATGATGAACCCTGAGTTTCGGGAGGATGGAATGACAAATTTGAAGCTTCTCTATTTACAATAACCAGGAAAAATGGATAGAGAATAGATGCACATCAACTTGTTGGTAGATAATGAAAATTTGGTGCGTTTACATAACTTAATGATACTCATCAGCTAGAAAAAATAAAATTTGCAAGTAAATGGAGGAGCTGAAAATAATAATTCTAAGTGAGGTACCATTAGCCCAGAAAGTAAAGGGACACAATTTATCTCACATATGAGGATGAAAGCTTTGAATCTTTAGATATATTTTTGTTTGTGAGCCTAGACTTTAATGGCTGAGCTGTCTCTCCAGCCCTAGATGTAAATGTCTTAACCAATAGAGTCAAGAAAATTAATAAAGGGTCATAAAGCAGGAGGGTTTGCTAGGAGGGAAATGGAGATTGTAGAAAGGGGTAATGGAGAATAATGGAGCAAAACTGAGTTGTTGACAAGAGAACAGGTAACTGAGGCAGTATGTGAAGGGAACAATCATACTGAAGTTCTTTAAAACAGCCATGTGGAAATCCACACTATAAAAACTTCCTAAGATATAAACATACATGTATAAATATAGACTTTTCATGAAATTAACCTATAACAATGGATGCATTTCTTTTCTAGATCTCCAAAGGTTATCCAATAAAAAGTCTGTGCCAGGAAGTCTTATTAAGTTTTTGGTTATTCAGGTCTCATAGAACCATAAACATTATAGGATGTTGCCATTGCTACTGACTAGACTCCAGAATTTGATGGCAAGAGCCTGTTTTTGAAAATGTTATATAATTGAGTCATAGAATATGGAGATTTTAAGTTGGTACTGATTTAGAATGTTTATCCCAATTCTAGGTCCATAGGCTTAAAAGGTCCTATACTCATTACTAGAAGACAAAAATGATGACTACCCTTACCCAAATTTGAGTAATTCTCAGCCTGGCAGGGAATGCTCACTGGTACAATAGTGCTGTGAATGTTATTACATATAAGACCATGTGTGAATTAGATTTCAGGCTCACTCCATGAGACTGAATCCAGGGCTTGTACTGATTTTGTGACCTGAATGTTTGCGTAAACTTATCCTAGGCCCAAGGGAAAACCTATGATCTATCAGAGTGATTGTACTCAGCTTATATCATTTTAATAGTATACCATTTTCTCCTTTATTTCTTTTCTCAGTGTCAATGCTGTATATCTTACATAGTATAATATCACACAGTCTTCAAAGTCCAGGTCAAATCTCTTTCTTTCATATGATAGTATTACTCTTTCTCTATCTCTTTGCTCTTACATAATGATTAATTTAACATGACATAATTTTTCCTATCACAATTGATTATTTTTCTCAGAATCTGTGGGTTTGTCTTCTACTTTTTGCAAGATTATAACATCAGCAAAGCCAGAAGCCATATCTATCTTTCTAACATTTAGGAACTTTTTTCCATATAGAAAAGAAAAAAGGTTTAAGGGTTAAATAAATATTAATTTCAATTAAGTCTAGTTTTTGACATATCATACAAATATAATTTGGTGTAATAAATTTAATTTCTTTTAGCTTTTCACAGGTGGATGTTATATACTTAATCTGATTAAGGGGGATTTATTCTAAAGGTACAGGCATTTATTGTGAAGAAAGACATAAAACCTTTATATAAGTACACGACTAAATGAAGTTATATTTTGGGGGTCATTTATACACAGCTGTAACACAATAAAAGCTGAGAACTAGAGAAATATTTAGGCCAGTTAGGAGTTAGGCCCACTAAGTTGGAAATTATAGAGAGTTATATACAAACAAACTCAGTTTAAAAACATGCTCCAGGACAACAGTTCTGAATCCGACTTTGTATAGTTCACCTATGATAGTTGGCTCCACAACTCTCTCAATACATCAAATATTTCTTTCTCAGTAAACTGGATAATCCCTCAGAGAGTAAAAAGGGTTTCTATTCTGACCAGCAGTCAACAACATTATCAGTTTAAGATACTTAATACCAGATAATCCTAAGGAGAAGAACTTTATGAAAAAGTGGCAATCAAGCAGATCTCAACATTTGGAAAATCTGTGTGTTATATGGATTACATCATATAGTGAAACTAAACATTTAAAGTTTATTATAATAAACTATGAATTTCTTTTTAAAGAAAAATTATTTTTTCATGTACATAAATAGCTGCCCAAATATTGTGCTCAGTTAGAGAACAAGTTTGTGAGAACCAGGAAAGTTAGCTCATAGCATAGTACTTGTGATATCTTCAGAGTTCAAAATGATTAATAAACTACTATTTTGGCAATGAGTAATATCTTAATGTAAATTTTGATATTTAGTTTGAAAAACTATGAAAATCATTTTGAGAAACTAGGTCTTTGTGAGTTATCAAGTTTGTCTCTTAATTTGTCATTTTTGCATGTATAATTATATTAGTTATTGGCTCCATATACACAATTTATATGTGTAATTATGTAATTTATTGTTTTTATGACTATTATGTTATGAATTTTATAATTTTAGTTTGCTAGGCTATTCAATAGGATCATTTTTTTCTAAAAGTAGCCTGTATTAAGTAGAAAAACTTAGTGAAGCAAGAATATCAGCATTTTTATCCAAATGTTTTTCATTATATTTTGTGTTCATAAATCGCATATTTGCTTAGAGCAAGAACCTTTAACTACTGACAACTTCATAGGACAGTTTAGGGTTTTAAAACTAGTACATCAGAGAGAACTAATATTTTACACAAGTCATACCTCAGAGCACTCAAACTACTACATTGCAATCTATATACCCCTAACCCACTTATCCATCTATTTCTGTCTATTATCTATGTGCCTCTTCAGCCATCATTTATCCATCTATTTATGTGTGCATCTATCATGTACCTACCAGTCATGGACCCTAAAATGTCTATATTTGTCATTTATTCATCCATCTTATATCTTTTATACAACCTTCTGTTTATATAGTCCTCACTCCTCTATCTCTCTATGCATTGATTCATACATCTATCATTAATCTCTTACATAGTGATATATTAGCACCTATGTATATAGATAACTATGTACATATGTACATCTATCCATATATAATGTATACATCTAGCATCTTTCTATTCATCTATTTGTATCTGCCACCTATGGTGTACCACCTGTCTGTCTGTCTTTCTATCAATCAATCTATCTATCTATCTATCTATCTATCTATCTATCTATCTACCTACTTATTATCATCTATCTATTCATCTATTTGTCACATCTATCATTTCCATATCTAAAACTTTTTATTACTCCTTTTGATAAGTAAAGCATAGTATATTGATCTATTTTGCTATGTATTCATTTCTAAGGAAACACTGTAAATTCTTCAAAAATTTTCACCATTGAGATTTTTTGATTCTGTGACTGCTTTTGTTTTTACTTATTCATTTGTCTTTTCTAGTATAAAAACTTCATTGTTTAGAGAATATCCTAATAAGCTATCAGTATAAAATCAATAGTCCAATGCTCATAGGAAAATAGTTAAGTATTATAATTATATATGTAAAGTATATATAAGAAAACAAAACTATAAAATCAGTTCATATCCTACTAATAATGCCAACTCTGTTTTACTGTAACTGGCTTAATTAAACATCATTTGATATGTGTGAAAGAAAAGACAGTAAGTTTTTCCCCCCCACACTGACAACCTAAGTACAAATTACTTCCATACACTAATGGATTATCCATCATATCTTTTAGAAAATGGAGAAGATTGATTATACATATTTCTTTGATGGTTTGAAGAACTACATATTTGTTAATTCCATTTTCTCCATGATAAATATCTGCTACGATGGAATAGCCCTGTTGATGGGATGTACAAGGCAGAGAACGAGGTGTAAGGTAGATTAATTTACCTATTATGTAGTCTTATATCTGAGTTAGGTATCGCTGTAAAATATCTGCTATTTGCTGACAGTTTTAAATGCCTAGATTATTATAGTAAATTTTGTGGAAATGCTCAGGAGCTGTTACATTTTTATTATGAAGTATTTACTTAATTTCAGGAGCTAAATATAATGCTTTTTAAAACAAGGTAAAAACTATTTAAAATGCTTTATCCCAAAAGGTCATGATTTTCATAGTCAGGAAAAAAGATGCCAGAAGTTATTTTATCTCTCAATTCAAGATGGAAATATTTCTGGTTTTTAGGATGGAATATGAAACACCCTGTCATTACCGTATATCACACTTAACTTTCTAAATGTGGTTAGAGAAATGAAATAATTTCCAAGAAGAAAAAAAAAAAGGAGTGAGAGAGTGAGAGCCAGAAAATGTATTGGCAGCATGTCAGAACACTGTTGATGCAACCCAGCTCTGCCTGAATCTGTGTGTGCTCATTCTTGGGTCTCCAGCTGATATGACTCCTTTTCAGAGGCAGGAGATGGAAGGAAGTTTCTCTGAAGTGCAAACATCATGTGGAGACATTTCTTTGACTCTCCATGCCCTTCTGTACACTGAGACATTATTCTGCATATTCAGAGAAGAAATTGTGCTGGCACAAGAAGAAATTTAATTTGAAATATGTAAAGGAACACTGCGGAGACTGTGTTTTTTCCCCAGTACTTAAAAAAGATAAATAATAGAAAAAAAATCCATGTAACCTTAAGAACACAGTAATATATTTTGGTAAGTATGCTAGAGTGTACATTTTTGGCACATGTGACAGGGTTTCATGCAAAGGCAGCCTGCACCTCCAGAGCTAGTGCTCAAGAGACTTCCATGCTGTGGTCAAGAAGCTCACTATTACCAGCTGTTTATCCTTGTACTCCTTTTGAAGTGTTGCCTGGCCAGAGCATCATTTTCTTCTTATTACCACCATGTTTGCCTCCTAATGACCTGTCAGAGACTTTTATTCATTGAGTGTCAAAATAACAACTTACATGTCAAGTTAAAAATGATCACAGCTGTATCAGATCCATCACTGATTTGTTTACAAAGAGAGGACTTAACAAAAGTCATCGACTGCCTCTCGTGTACTAATAGCTTTAGCTCTCACAGCCCCCACTAAGTTCTCATGTCATGTTCTTTCTTTTCAGCTTAAAAATTATTCATATATTTTCTCCATTTATGTGATATATTGTTTTCTAAATGTTACAAATGTATTATGACACACTAAATCTTTTTCAAATTATATATACTGACTTGCCAACTTAACTGAGGTGCCTCTACAAAATACTAAACTTGTATTTGCAATCTTTGCAGAAAAACTTCCTCTTTGGATTCAGAGTATCTGAAAGATACTCTAAAATCAGTGCTATCTGAAAACCTCTTTGGAAGGTTGAATTATAATTTATCCCCTGCTTTATGTCTTAATGTAGTGTGTGTGTGTGTGTGTGTGTGTGTACATGTGTGTGTATCTTTGTGTGCCCATGCATGCTTATACTCTCTACATGTGTATTTTTTCTTGTGCTTTTCATTTTCTTCTGTTTTTTTTCCTTCGGTGTATTCTTTTTAAAAATTTCCTGTTCATTTCCTAGAGAGAGAGAGGAGGGAGGGAGAGGAGGAGGAGAGAGGTAGTGAGAGAGAGAAGAGAGAGAAGATCAGAGAAAAAACAGAGAGAGTAGGAGGGGGAAGGAGAGGAAGAGAGGGAGAAAGGAGAGATTTGGAGTTGGGTGAGGAGGAACTGGAAGGAAATGGGGGCAGGGAACTCAAACTCAGAATATATTGTATGAAAAAATATTTTCAATAAAAAGGAAGCAACAGAAGATATTACTAATAGAAAAATCTCATAAAGCCTAATCTCAGGGCCTAATCTGAAAGGTTGAACACATGAATTAGTAAGAGATGGTGGTCACCATCATCATAAGACAAGAAAAAATGGAATTACTTGGAACTGCTGTTAATCACCAGTTTGTTAACACAGAATGAACTTCTTAATAACATTAGTTTATAGATAAATACAATTCAAAACTATTTATTCAAATAATAATATGGTTAAAATTCTGAATTTATTATATATAAAAACCAATACAAACATTTAATTAAAATTAAAATTAAATTAATGAGAAAATCAACAAGATTATCATAAAATGACACTTTGTATTAACTATATGCTTCAATAATATCTTATTTATTCTTTAAAATGTTGTATATTGTAAAGCTTCTCAGAACATTTTTTTCAATTTTTTAGTGCCATATTAAAGCTTCCAACAAAGGAGAGTAAAAAATCAAGTAAAGCTTGTATATTGATCTCTTGGTATCAGTCTTTATTTAAACTAAGTGTACATAGTTTAAATATTCCACAAAGGCATTATGTTGTTAATAGAATAATTTGTGGTAGCTTTTAATATGTAATCTCATTGTATATATTTATTCATCAAATATTCATTTATATACACAAGATTTACTTTTCACCACTAAGTAGTGAACAGAACAAAGAAAACCTTTAACTCCATAAATTGCAAAAGGACTAAGATCAGGCAATAGAAGTTACCATATGGATCCTTAGATAGTGGTATGTGTCTTATGTATAAATGAAAGTCTGGGAAGTAAAATAGGTAACTGACAAAGACTGGAAAAGTGAGACCCATGTGGCAAAATCTGATTTAGCCTAGTAAGAGAGGTATCTGTAGAAGCAAAGAAAAAAAGCTTCAAAAGCAACAGGCAGCATTAAGTCCAGGTGCCACAGAGGGAGCTTCTTCTGTCTAGCAGTAGCAACTGAGCGAAGGTGATGGGCATTAGTGGGGAAGAGACCCAGCACTGCATCACATACCAAGCTCTCAAGTTAAAAGAACATGGTATGGAAAGAGCTGTCCACGGTTGTGGGTTGTAGAGATGTTGTATGTTTTGGAGTGGTGGTGAATTGCCACAGTGGCCTGCCCTAACACCATGATTTTCTGCAGCAAACTTTGTTCCCCCAACTTGGTGAACAATGTTAGTTGTGCAGATACATCCTGTCTTCTATTCTTTTGAAAGTTTTGGATATTTGATTTTGGTTGAAAAAAATAGGAATCTTTACTAATGTTTAATCTCATAAGAATGATAAAAGATAAAATAATTATGAATGCAATTTTAGTCATAAATATTTCATATTGGAAGGCCATTGTAGTTACATCTTTCCTATCCTCTTGCAAAGCACAGGATCTGATGCTGTCCACAGCAGTAATAAGTGCCAAACCACAAAATTAAAACATGATACATTTGATCTGTTTAAGTGAAACAAGATGTACAGGTTGGTCTAAACGTGGATCCCGAAAAACTGAAGCTGGGGACTATCCCAAAAGCTGTTGCCTGTGCATGGAATATATTCTTCTAGGTAGGCTGCCTTATCTGGCCTGAGTGGGAGAGTATGTACCTAGCTTCACAGAGACTTGATATGCCAGGGTGGGGAAATATACAGAGGGACCTCTATCTGCTCAAAGGAAAAGAGGAGGGTAGATTAAAGAAAGATTGTGCAAGGGGATCAACATGAGGGGAACAGTGGTAGGATGTATATTAAATAAGGTAATAATAATAATTTTTTTTGGTTTTTCAAGACAGGGTTTCTCTGTGTAGCCCTGAGTGTCCTGGAACTCACTCTGTAGACCAGGCTGGCCTCGAACCTAGAAATCCATCTGCCTCTGCCTCTCAAGTGCTTGGATTAAAGGCATGCACCACCACTGCCCGGCAATAATAAATTTTTAAAACTATTTTTTCACTAAAAATACAAAATAAAAATAAAACTATACCAAATATATAAATTCTCAAAGTCTTCATTTAATTTCAGAATTATCAGCTAGAAGATACTTTAAACAACCAACACTTCTGTTTCTTCATATTTCAAATCATAGATGAGTAACTCACTAATCACAGCTTTATCTGAAGATGATTTGGAAATTGGGAATCCATCTATGAATGTAAGGGAACTTGGCTAGGGTAGCCTTTCAGGATGAGGAGCAGCTCCAGAGGAGCTAAATCTGGAAATATGTGATGGAAAAGTAATTGGGGGAATTAGCAGGGCCCACTTTCAGAGCAGATTTAAATGGATGCCATGTTCAGGGGTAGATGGTGATCATTATTCAGAGCCTTAACTTCTGTTTTAATACCTTTATTTTAAATATGGGTGTACAATGACTGGCTAAAAAGCATAAAGAGACATCCATATAATTAAAGGATTAAGCACTAGAATTCAGACTGACTGCATCAGCCTGCGGATCACTGGCTCCCTAACTTCCATTTGGAGAAGCTCAGGGACAAAGCATACACATAAACCTCAAGTAAGCGCATCCTATGGAAACTGATGGACTAGATTTCCTGGAATGAGGGTTGACTGAAGACTGTCATCTAGAGGTACCGGTATTGAACATGTGGTCCCCAGTTTGTGAGACTGCTTTGAGAGGTACTGCAGCCTTATTGGAGGAAGTAAATTATTGGCAGCAAGCTGTAAGAATCGACAGCATTATCACCCATCCAGTTGTCTATGTCTGGCTTTTGGTTTTGGTTGAAAATGTGATTTCAAAGCTTTCTGTTCTGGCCACCTGCTGTAGTAGCACCACTGCCAATACAGACTTTATTCCTGGAACCATAAGCCAGAAAAATCTCTTTTTTTTTTCAATAAGTTGTTTTCGGTCATAATATTGTATCCCAACACCAGGAATGTAATCAATACACAGGGTGAGCTTATTAATGCCAAGTGAGTGCATAACCTGCCGTAGTCCGTGGTTGTGCTGACAATGCCATGTTTCTGAGAAACATCAGTCCTAACCAAATATTTTTAATTATTAGAGAAGCTTTGTATTCCTCTTTTCCCTATTAATTAATTGATTGATTAGTTTAAGAGAGTAGTAGGAATTACTATGGAGATCAAAGAAAGGAATTTAGAATTTTTTTCTACTATAGGGTTCCTGGGAAATAAAAGGAAAGTGTGTCTGAGGCAAGTCCTGTTATCCATTGAACCATCTCACCAGGTCACTTGCATTTTTTCAAAAAATTATAATTATAATTTTTTATTAATTTTTACATCCCAAATACAGACCTGGTCCCTCTTCTTCTAGTATCACCCTTACAAATGCCTACACTCATTACTTTCTCCCCTTCTCATGAGAGACAGGGAAGACCCCTTTGGACCAACCTACCATGGGACATCCAATTGCAATAGGTCAAAGTGAATCCTCTCCCACTAAGGCCTAACCAGGCAGTCTAGTTAAGAGACGGGAAATAGTAGGCAACATCTGGTTCTTTCTTTATCTCAGCACATCTTATAGGAAGCCTAAATTTTGGGTTGAAAATTTTGTGAGTGGGTTGATGTACCCTTCCTCCACTGGAAGTCATATCTGGCTATAGAAGGTGGCCACTTCAGTCTCTATATACCCTGCTATTAGGAGTCTCAGCTAGAGTCATACCATAGGCTCCCTGGAACTTCCCCTGTCACAGGTCTCTAGATACTCCCAGAGATGCCCCTGTTCATTGTCATTCTCACTCCCAGCCCTGTCCCACTCTCCTTTTCTCCATATCTGATCCCCATCCCAGCTTTCTTCTACACCTAGTCTCCCACACAGTTCCCTCTTTCTATTCTCCTTTGATGAATATTTTGTTTCCCCTTCCAAGTGAGATTCATAATCCTCTCTTGGGGCCTCATTATCACTCAGTTTCTTTGGGTCCTTTGACTGTAACTTGATTATCCTATACTTTATAGCTAATATGCACTTAGAAGTAAGTGCATACAATAAATGTCTTTCTGGGTTTATCTTACCTCACTCAGGATGATATTTTCTATTTCCATCCATTTTCCTGCAAATTTCATGATGTCTTTGTTTCTCGTGGCTGAATAGTATTCCATTTTGTAGATGTACCACATTTTCTTTATTCATTCTTTAGTTGAGTGTTATGTAGGTTATTTTCAGTTCCTGGCTATTACAAATAAAGCTGCTATGAACATAGTTGGGCAAATGTCCTTGAGGTATAGTGGAGCATCATTTGGGTGTATGCCCAAGAATGATTTAGCTGGCTCTTGGGGCATTTCTTTAAAAGTTTATCAGTTAGATTAATGCATCACCTAAAGTCATTCTCAAAATTTTTTCGCTGAAGGTTCTGCATTCTTGCAGTTATTGGATACACTGTTCCATAGGTGACAGCATGGTGTATATAGACCATATACAAATTTCTTCAATTTTTAACACCTGTGAATTTGACAAGATAGAACTCCTTTGTCTTTGTTTGCAATAACTTCCTTCCTGCAGAAGGATTTATGTAATGTATTGGTGGATTCCCAGATCCTCATGCCTGATATTCTTATTGAGTATGTTGAATATTTCACATCTGCATCAATGATTGAGCTATATAATTGTGTGTCAGAATTCTGGTTCTGCCACTTCAATTAAGGAAACACATAATGAATTCCCCCTCTATGCAAAGTTGTGAACAATGACAACCCATCCATCATGTTACTGCCATGTCATGCTAGGGTCACTGATAGAGGGAAAACAATCCATAAATGGCTCATTCTTGGAAACATCTTGAAATTCCCCTGTTATCATTCAGTTTTTCAGGTTTTCCAGGCTAAATTCTGGTTTCATCACTGTGTTTAAACTTAGTTTCATAGAAACAGTTGGCCAAATTTATATTAACACATCTGTACTCATATGACTCATTGTCTATGAGGCATTTCCCATAATGGATAGTTCCTGCTTGCTCCTGTGTTCTTAGAAAACTTGGGTTTTTTCTGGCACCTGTGTCCTGGCCTTATTGTTTGTCTCACTTCTGATCATGGCTAAGTTACTGCTGTGGTCCATCCCTTCTTTCCATGCCCTGTGCAAGCCTCCTTACTTGATGTCCATTATTTTCTAATATGATCAGGTGATAACTTTAACTGTTGTGACTCTTATCTGTAGAATAAATATGAAAAGTGTTATCATCTATGAATTTAAAGCTTTTTGAAAAAAGCCTTACATAGAAAGCAGTGTATATTAAATACAGAGCATTTTGTAATATAATACTAAATTATTTTAAAGTAGAACATCTTGCATATTTAATGTACTTGGTAAAGAATCCAATTGTCATTCAAATGTTGTAGAGTGAAAGAAAATTGGTCCATTTAATAATCAATCACAGTTAATAATGCCCCACATTGCTTCCATCTGAGGACACTGACATGAAAATGGCTTCTAGTCTACAGTTAGAATAGAATTTCTGTTGTTCTAATGCTTAGGAAATACTGTACAGGGCATACATTTACAAAACCTGTATGCTGCTCCCTAATGGTATACCTTTACTTAGGCTCATTACTGAACGCTCACCTCAGTGCTCACCCTTACAATCCCTGTATGATGCCCCTTAATGTAATTTTATTTCATATATTTAACAATAAAAATGGAATAGGAAATGTTGGATACTATATGGCACCCTCCTACGTATGCTCATGAAAGAAAAGAGAAGAAAGCTGGAAGTGGGTTTTGAAGAAATCAGAACATAATGTTTGAGAGTTTACCAAAAAATGTATATTTATCTACCCAAATGCTCCATGTGGTGCCTTTACTTTCATTAGAAATAAAACATACCTCATAGACACTTTAGAATGCTTAATTTTAAGCAACTTACCTAGTAAATTTATAAAGATAAAATTATTTTCCATTTAAACAGAAGGCGGGCTTTATTATTAACATGAGATTAGACATGTAGAAAATACCTAGACTACATTATTTTGTATACAATGTACCTTGCTCTACTAAGAGGACAGAATTCCATCTATCACTTCTGTTATTCATGGTTTTTTTTGGACATATGATTTTGCATTTAGTGCTAAGTTTGATTTCTCATATTTTAGTGGAAGTTTAAGTTGGTATTAAAAAGATACAGTAAATTGCTACAGAAAGAAAAATGTTAAATCTGTTTCATTTCTAAAAATATCTATACCTTCTTCCTATATTCATACTTTTACTTAGGCACATTATTGCCTACTCACCTCAGTATTCTCCTCCTGTCCCCTTCCCTGCCATGCAAGGGAAGAGTAATTTCTGCATAGTGTTTACATGGCCACTTTTTAGACAAGTTCTTCATCGGTCTTGGCTGTTAAGTATGCACTGAGGGGATGTTGCTTCAGATGAACATGGGGCAGACATGAAAGACACAGCATGGGAACTGGGTAATAGACATATGACAAAAATGAATAGCATAGAACAGGAAGAAAAGAAGGGAATTTTTCACTGATTCAGAAAGAAAATACAGAAAAATAATTAAAAAAAAGTATAAAATACCACCTGTGATAACCAGTCTTATTTGTCAATTTCCTCATTATGTAGAATTACTGCTTAAGCAAGCCTGTAGACATGCCCATGAGGAATTATACCTACACAAGTGTTTTGACTAAACGTTCTTGCAGTTACTATGACAGAATAACACACCAAATAATTATAATATAATAAATGTATTGTGATATTATTCTATCCAAATATTTTTAAAATTATTTATTGAGAAATGTATAATATATTAAACTTTATAAAAAATTAGATTAGAGGGTTTTACATTTTTTATGCACCAAAATGTTATTATAGTTAGTTTGAGGATAGTATTGTCTTATAATTACTGCTTGTGTGTAAGTTTGATCATGTGACATGCATACAGATTTTAGGAGGATGAGTAAGAACCTAAAGCTGTGAATTTGTTAGCAATTCGCTTTCTTGGTCTATGGGAAGGACGGTGAATGTAAGCACCATTTATCCCCAATGAATTATCACTAAAACTACTTGACATATCTCTTGTGGCCTGCTTTACACAGTGGTTAGTACTCATGGGCGTTAACTGCCATGGGTGCTATTCTTGATGCATGACGTCTAAAAAGAACCTAAGCATTTCCAGATATTAGAATGAAAAATTTTACCAAGAATCTGATGCTCTCTAACACTTAAAATATGCTTTCAGAGCATTTGTGAATGGTTAAAGAAGGTAAGATAGAAAAAAAATTGTCTCTTGAAATAGGAGATCTACTGACAGACCCAAATTGGGTTTCAGCTCAAAGGAAGGTGCCAAGGCCTGACACTATTACTGAGAATATGGTATGCTCACAAAAAGGGGTCCATCATGACCGCCCTCTGAAAGACCCAACAAGCCAGTGAAAGAGTGAGATGCAGAAATTCACAACCAAACAATGAACAGAAGCTGCTGTTTCCTGTAGTTGAATTAGGGAAAAGTGCAAGAAGCTGAGGAGGAGGGAGACCCTGTAGAAGGACCAGCAGTCTCAACTAACGTGGAGCCCTGAGATCTCTCAGACACTGGGCCACCAATCAGGCAGCATACAGCAGCTGATATGAGGCCCCCAACACATATACAGGAGAGGACTGCTGGGTCTGGGTTCATTCAGAAAAGATGTATCTAACCCTCAAGAGACTGGAGGCTCCAGGAAGTTGAGAAGTCCGGTGGTGGGGGTGGGAGAGTGGGGACATCCTCTTGAAGATGTGGGCAGGGGGTGGAGGTATGGTATGTGGAACAATTAGAGGGTGGACCAGTAGTGAGATAAAATCTGGACTGTAAAAAGATTTAAAAAAAATAAATTAAAAAATTTTAAAAATTTAATAAGCAAAAAATGTCTCTTGATGTAATTAAAAATAGTTCTAAAGATGCTATTTAAGCCTATTTATATTAGAAAATAAGTCTTTACATATATATTATATGTTTTGTGTGGTAAGAAAAATATGTGCATCTTAATAGGTTTTCTGATACCATATGGTCAGCCCTGAAAACATAAATACAAATAACATTCTACAGCAAAAGAGGGTTATATTTAGGAGTGTATGTGTATGTGAATATATGAATGCTGTAATAATTAGTAAAAAAGTGGGCATAAATTTGAAAACTAATAATAAGAGTTATGTGGGAGTTTGACGGGGAGAAAAATAAAACATTGTAATTACAGTCTTCCATTTTTCTACATTAAAGTGCAAGGTCTCTTAGGCAAAGGAATAAGCTGTGTGACATTAGTCTCACATTTGTATGTCACTATGGCTTGTGTACCTTAGTTCTATCAATTTATCAATAAGTAATCAGATAAGTTAATCATCAGAGAATTATCAAATCTATGTTTTATATGGCATGTTATATGTCTTACACCAAAAATATGATTGAAGCAGAATATTTTAAGTCATGACCATTTTCCTGTTTTCAAGATAGGAAGGGTGCATGTGAATGTCTGGGTGAAAGAGAACAATAGAAAAAAATCCACATACAGCCCTTTTGCAGGAATTGGTGAAAGGAAAATCACTCTTAATCTAGAGATACTTAATAATCCACACCATGTAATTTACCCGTTGGGCTAATTTTAATTTCTTTTTTTTAGTCAGCTAAAACATTGTATGTTTTGGAAAGATAAGATTAATAGAACATTGAACTAAAAGTATTTATGTTTAAAAATGTTTGTATTTATGTGCATGTACCTGTCTGTGGGAGTGAATGCAATGTGTGTGCTTATGCCTGAAGAAGCCCAAAGAGGAGTTTGCTAACTTCGATTCTGCGTCATGGATGTTTGTGAGCAGCTTGGCATCAAGGGCTGGGCCCAAAACTCATTTTCTCTGGAAGAGCAGGACATGCTATTAACTGTTGAACAATTTCTCCAACTAGAAAGAATTGAGATTTCTGAGTGAAAACAAAGCAAAACAAAACAAAATGTTAGCTCTTTTGTTTTCAACAGAAATCTTGAGCATATTTTTGAGCGTATTTTGAACATTTTTTTTGAAATAAACATATTGTGGACATCTATTTTTAAATATATCTCTCAGAAGAAATAGTTTTAAGTACAAATTTGTTGTGAAAGAGAAATACTGATATTTGCATTGGTTGTTAAATTATTTAATTTTATATAATAGTCTCTTTAAATTATGGATGGATAGATAGATGTGTTAGAATTTAGTGCTCTGAGCAGATACCATGACCAAGGCAACTTTTATAAAGGACAACATTTAATTGGCACTGGCTCCACAGATTCAGAGGTTCAGTCCATTATCATCAAGACAGGAACATGCCAGCAGCATCTAGGCAGCCATGGTGCAGAAGTTGCTGAGAGTTCTACATCTTCATCTGAAGGCTGCTAGCAGAATACTCACTTCCAGGCAGCTAGAATGATGGTCTTAAAGCCCACACCACAGCAACACACCTAGTCCAACAGAACCACACCTTATAATACTGCCACTCCCTGAGCCAAGCATAAACAAACCATCACATTCCACTCCCTGGCCCTCATATGTTTGTTCAAATGTGCTAGACTATGGAGGCCATACCTAAACATAGCATACAGCAAAATACATGAGTCTAACTTCCAAAACCCCCATAGTTTACAGCAGTCTCAGCAATGTTAAAGTCCAAAGTTCAAACTCTTCTGAGTTTCATCCAATCTCTTTTCTGCAATCCCCAAAGCAAGATAGAAAACCAGCTGGACAAACTCTAAACTTTGCACCTTCATGTCTGACTTCAAGGTGGTCTTCAGATATCCAACTCCTTTCTCATCTGTGTTGATTGCAACAAACTTCTTTCTCCTTGGCTTGTTCAGATATCCCATGGCTCTGGAATCTCAGTAATCTTGGGGTCTCCGAGGCAACTTCAGTGTTACAGTGTCTTGTGTCAATGTCTGGGATCCACATATAATGATCTGGGCTCCCCCAAAGGGCTTGTACCACTTCCCCAGCTCTGCCTTCTGTGGCACACTAAGCTCAGATTTATCCACTACATTGCTGCTGCTGTTCTTGGTGATCATGTTCTTGGGGTCTTCCACTGCAACTAGACTTCACCAATAGCCTCTCATAGGCTCTCTTCATGGTACTAAGCCTCAACTCCTTTGCATGACCCCTTCAGTATTGGACCATCAACTGCAACTGAGACTGCACTTTCACCAATGGCTTTCCATGGTCACTCACAGTGCCAAGCCCCAGCTGTTCTTCATGACACCTTCATGCCTTCATGACACCACCTGGGTGACTCTCACACATTACCCAGTAGAGCTTCTGTAGGAGGTACAACCTTGGATATCTCTGGAGCATAGATTATTTGTGCTCTCAGAAAACACTTCCCAGAAGATTTCACCACAATGATGCTATTTTTTCTTAATAACCACTAAAATTTTAGCTGCAGCTAACCAGCAACAGTTGTCCCAGTAAGCCTATCTATTCTGGACTTTAAAATTAGAGCTGTATGGCCAAAGAAGCCACTTGTTGGGGCTGAAAAATGGCTGTCATGTTCTAATAATTTCACCAGATTTTTTCCCCAACTTTTTCACTACCTAAGCTTGGCTGTCCTTTAACTTGCTCTGTAGACTGATTTGAACTCAGAGACCTGTATGCCTGTCTCCTAAGTACTGGTATTAAAAGCATGTACTACCTTCCTTGGGACTAAAGTTTTCATGGCCACTATGCCTCAAGATCTCCATGCCAATATCCAGGTCAGAAATTTGTGTCTTCCAGCCTCAAGATCTGGAACACAAATGAGCCCACCAATTCTGGGTCGTATTTCATTCCAGATGCAGTCAAGTTGACCACCAGGAATAACTATCAAAATAGGTAATAATAATAAATAGATAAATGACAAACATGTGATAAATAGACTGACAGATGGGTATGTAAACAATTGTTTCTGCAATAATTTTCCTTATGTAGTAAACTTTTTTGTTCTATCTTTGATGGTATTTGTGAGCTCATGAAAACATTTCATTCTTACCAACTAAGCATTTATTCCTGTGCTTTCCTAAGCTATTTATAAAAAATGGAATATAAATATTCAAATATATCTCTATCTATCTATCTATCTATCTCTATCTCTACTTCTACCTCTACCTCTACCTCTACCTCTACCTCTACCTCTACCTCTACCTCTATCTCTATCTCTATCTCTATCTCTATATCTATATCATTAATACCTTGATTAAAAACATGGTTTCTAAGTTCCATCCATTTGCTTGCAAATTTCTTTATTCATTCTTCAGTTGAATGACATATAAGGTTTTTTTTTAGTTTCTAGCTATTACAAATGAAGCTACTATGAACATAGTTGATCAAGTTTCCCTGTGTTTTAGTGGGGCATCTTTTAAGTACATTACCAGGAGTAGTATAGCTGGGTCTTGACTTAAAACTATTTTCTATCTGATTTAAATGTGTAGCTTGGTGTTCATTTGGCTCCCCTAACAGGTGGAGTGGGGCTGTTCCCATCACTGTTCGCTGCTAAAGGAAATGTGATTCTTTATTATTTTTTAATTGTGTGTGGTACTGTTAATGTGGACACCACTGCTGGATTTGGGAAATGAATGGTATTAGGGACCTTGCATCTTGATGCTCTTCAAGAAAAGCACACATGGGTCTTTCCATCAACATGCTTCATGTCTTCTTATATGAAAAGCTAAGTTTAAGAAAAAGCATTTTAGAGGTAGACAAATAGTAAATAAATTATTAGAGTTTGATATGTATGCTAAACTTTCCTGTTTGCAGGAAATGAACCATCACTCTTACATTTTTCTTTTCCGTGTATTTTAAGTTCAGCACCTAAGTAACAATCTGATATCAGTTCTATAAGATTTTGCAATTTATGAGGGCAGGATTAATGTATAAATATTGTGTTAGGTAAAATACCTTTGTTTAAAAATCTAATTATTACTCAGTAGAAGTCATCATTGTCACCTGTTAGAACCCAAGGTTTATCTGTAGATTGTCTTTGTAAAGCCCCATTTGCATTCCACCAAAGACAGATATATGTACAAACATGTGAGCAGACACAGATCATAAGGTTTATAGTTACCTCACTGCAGCATGAACTTTAGGAAATTGATATCACGTTTTCTACTACATTGGTTAAAAAAGTATATATATTCAACATGTCCAACATGCTAATATTATATTTAGTATAAGTATTAATATGTATTTAGGAGTATTCTTCCATAGTAATATAAGTCATTATTACAATAATTAAAATGATGATACACATAATATTGCTCAAATATTTATACAAACTATAAAATTCAAAAATATAATTCTATGTTTCAGAAATGCCAGCATAGGTCAAAAATTAGAGTTTTCTCTATCTATTTGGTTAAATTAATAAAATACTAGTATTTACTCAATAAATACATAATGATATATTTAAGACATTTATATGTTAATTAATTTACTCACTGTCTCTATCATATGCTCAGCAGTGGATGGTTATTCAGTGCAGACAGGAAATGAATGACAAGAGTTACAGAAACCAGGTCACAGTATTAGTGTAATCCATGTCAGCAGGAAAGGTCAGTGATAAAAGAAATGCAGATCATGTAGGGCACTCTTTAGTGGTCTTACTTCAACAGGGAGCCCTCTCAGCTAGAAAGGGTACCAACAACCTGTCACATTTACTGGATCTGAGAGCATCATGCTTTCTTATTAGAATATTGACTCACACAATGAATAACATCTCTCATAACTTCATCTTCAATTCACTGGAAAGCCTGGGGACTGAATATGAGTTTAACAAAATGATTGCAACTGATGATGTAAAATGTTTACATTTATCTATCCATTTGTATATATGAAGAAATTTGTCTTATATTACATTTGTGAATGCACATAGTCTCTATAAATTTGCATAGAAAATCTGTATTATATTTAAACATGTAACATGATACCCTTTTTTTCTTTTTTTTCTATTAGATATTTTATTTACACTTCAGATGGCATCCCCTATCCCCATTCCCTCCCACCCCCCTTAGGAAACCCCTATACCATGCCCCCTTTCCCTTTTTGCATTTATACATTTTTTTAAAAAATGTTAATCATAGGCTTTATAAGTTTGGAATTGTTCAATCAGAGGTGTAACCCACTGACCGACCTAGATATAACAACTATCTTTGACTGGTGGAGATACATGAATATCTGCCTCCCTGTCTCCCCCCTCTTTCTTTCTTTCATCACCTAGCTTCTCCTCTCCTTCTTCTCCTCCTCTTCTTACTCCTTCTCTTCCTCTCAGTACTCCTCCCACCTTAGCTCCTCCTACATATCACCCTTCCTGTTAAAATGAAACTTTTCTCTCAAAATACAATTAGAGCTTAATTATGCCAATTTGTACCAGTGAGGTATAGGAGAGTCCTAATACCCAGTCCATCCTTTTGTTGACTAACCAGCTCCTCTGTCATCTATTCTAACTAGAACATTTAGTTCTGAACCTGGCTTTAGGATGAATGTCAGCTGATGACCATCCACTCAAATCTTTTCTCTTAAGGTCAATAGCTATATGTTTTCAACCCCATCAGAAATCCAGAATGACTGAGTTAACTATAATTGTGGGAAGCACAAATCGTAGTTTCTGAAACTTAGCCAATTTATAGAGACCTCTGACCACCAAGACACTCGCTCTACTTCAAAACGTTGGAGCATCTGTTCTTCTGCCTTCTGGCCCAGGATCTCCTGACAGACCTTAGTGCTGCAGAATTATTAAGGGCTGATTACTCTGTCTAGGCAGATAAAATCAGTCGACTATTCTGCAAGTGTGTCCTTTTCTGGACAGTAAATTGTCTGTAGAAGGAAAGTGGCAATTCTTGCCTAGTGGCTGTCTCACCACAACTGGAGTAACTCCAAGGATGCTCAATTTCTTCTTAGAATTCAATATAGGAAGCTGTCCGGAGCAGACAGGTCTCTAATGAAAATGAAGTCCAATTGGTTCGTAACTTCTGTTAGTTTCATTGTGTCTTGATTTAGTTTCTGTTTCCATGATCTGTCCATAACTGAGAGTGGGGTGTTGAAATCTCGCACTATTATTGTGTAGGGTGCAATGTATGCTTTAAGTTTTAGTAAAGTGTCTTTTATGTATGTGGGTGCCCTTACATTTGGGGCATAGATGTTGAGAATTGCGACTCCTGATCATTTTTTTAAGTTTTCTATCTCCAGGGTATTCTCCCTTTGTGATTTCTTTATTGTTTCTACTTCCATTTTTAGATCCTGCATGGTTTTGTTTAATTCCTTCTCCTGTTTGGTTGCATTTTCTTGTAATTCCTTAAGGGATTTTTGTGTTTCCTCTTTAAGGGTTTCTATCTGTTCTTTGAGAATGTTATTTATGTCTTTCTTAAAGTCCTCTATCATCATCATGAGAAGTGATTTTAATTCTGAATCCTGCTTTTCTGGTGTGATGGGGTGTTCAGGGCTTGCTATGATGGGGGAACTGGGTTCTGATGATGCCATGTAACTTTGGTTTCTGTTGCTTACGTTCTTGTGCCTGCCTTTTGCCATCCGGTTAAATCTAGTGCTACCTGTACCTCTGTCTCTGATTGAAGCCTGTCTTTCCAGTTGTCTCGCTTGTGTTTGGTCTTCTAGGGGTCCAGATGTCTCTGTGATTTTTTTCAGCTGCACTGATTACTGTGGTATCTCTAGGATGCCTCAGGATATGGTGCCTCCAAGGTAGCAGTCCAGCTAGTTGTCTGCTGTTCTGGGTGCAGTGTCTCCTCTTGGATCTCTCAGGATATGTTGTCTGACACTCTGAGTTCAGTTGTTCCTCTGTGGCTCTGGGTTGAGTGGACCTTCCAGTATGTCTCAGGCAGAATCCGGGGTCCACACAACTGCAGACCTGGCAGAGGTCTGGTCTAAGCCTCAGACCCGGGAGATGGGCAGAAGGGGGGTGCTAGCTGGCAGGGGTGGGGGTGCGGCATTTGCTAGATTCTGAGCACTCAGGGCACCCAGCTATGAGCTCAGGGTAGTATGTGGGTTTTCCTACCTAAAGCTAGTTGTGGGATCTGTGGGTCCCCCAGAATGTGTCTGTCAGTATCGGGGTGCACTCACCAACAGGCCTCAGAACGGAAGAGGGGCAGCAGAGGAGGAAGGGGAGTGCTAGCGCTGGCTATGGGTTCTATGGATCCCCCAGAATGTGTCTGGCGGTATCAGGGGTGCACTCACAGGCTGGCTGGGCAGAAGTCCAGCCCAGGCCTCAGAGCGGAAGAGGGGCGAGCAGAGGAGGAAGGGGAGTGCTAGCGCTGGCTATTGATAACCTTTTTTATAAATGCTTTTTTGTAACTACAAATAAGTTAAGAACAAAAGATAATTGGCTATATATCTAGTTAGCTCTATAGTCATTTATTAATTATTTTACTTAACCTGAATCAGTGAATCTTTTTTAAAAATAGTAAAATATTTATAGTGTAGAGATAAGCTTGTTTAAAACACATGCCTGCTTTTCTTAGGAAGGATTAAAATAATAAAATAATTACTACCATTAATAATAATTAATTAAATAATGTATGCTCAAAGGGAAATTACCTGTAGACTTTCAATAGTATCAAGAGCTGCATTACATTGTGATTCCCCTTAGGTACAATACAGAAGCCATAGCTTTGGAAGAAGGACATTGCAGTGAAGGCCAGGATGCTTGCTCTCGTTGTGACACTTAGCCCATGTCAAATATGTGGCACATATCTGGTTCTGAATCTTTATTTAAAGAATACATATAGTTGTTTTACTAAAAATAATATATACATGAGATATTTATCATGAAAAACTTGTCTGACGTAAGTCTTGCATCAATCATGTATTTTAAGAAACATATACCTACCTATGGCTTGCCTCACTTGTTCTTATGTTCATAACGACTTGCTTGTGATAGTAGAATACATTTATATCTCAATCCCCTTCCACAGTCAGTTTTGTGGGCCTGTGAGGAGGAACTGTAGCACCCTAAGCCTACCCGTGCAGCCTATACCCAACGCATGAAAACCATTGTAGCTCTAATCCTCATGTTCTCTATTTGTGTCTTCACCTCCACTTCCTGCTTTCCCACTTCCCAGTGTCCTTCCCAATGTCTGCAAGTCCTTAGGGGTTTTCATCCTCCGCTTCCACTTCCTGCTTCCTCTATTTCCAGTGACTCTGTGAGGCCTGCAAGTGACTGGAGGTTTCTATCATTTCTCTGTACAACCTGCTTCTCCCCTTCTCAGTGCCAATATAATTTCTTCAATGGCCTGGAGATCTGCACCCTTCACCTCCACTCTCTGCTTCCTTAGTCCTTTGCATAGCAGACAACTCAGTACTCTTTGTACTCAGCTTCTTTGTTTGGTCTTTTTTAGATTCTATATGTAAGTATGTAAGTGAAGTCACACACTTTATTTTGTGTTTCTGACTTATTTTATGTGTATAATGCCCTCCAGATTTATCCATACAATAAATTTGAATATAGGAAAACAATAAGGCACTGGGAATGTAACTAATTTATTCATAAGCTATATACACGTTTTGCTCTTTTGCTCATAGGTAGGTTCTTTCTGTTGCTGACTATACACTTGAGACTCAGGATTCATGGTAGGGACACATTGTTGAGAGGCATTCAGTCTACAAATAGGAGGAAATGGGATTTGAAATCAACTAGTATGAACTAGAAAGACCTATTATGATGTGGAAAATCAATTGTTAAGTGTGAACTGTGAAGTTCACTGCCATCACTATAGTAGGCGTGATAAAAATGTCTTAGTTAATGCTTCAATGCTTCAAGGAAAGGTTTCTTGTCAGTTCAAAAACTTGGGTATGTCTGAATTTTCTCTAAGTACTGTTCGGTACACTACTGAAAAGGTTATGAAAACCTAATTCATAATTCGGGAGGAAAATAAATGCAAAAAAGTCAGAAACATTTAAGTTGACAATAGAACTTAAAAATCAGTCTAGGCTGGGGTTGGACCCTAAGGAATGCCCAGCATATATCTTATTTATCAACAGAAAAAATCTTTATTTTTGTGGACTCCAAACTTCTTATAACTCTTACACTGTATTAACCACTGTCATTACAAATTCTAAAAAAAGTCAACAGGCACATAAAACTGACTTCAGGATGCTCTGCCTGCAACTACACTTTGAAGTATCATTTCTCATGGACACTTGAAAGAAGTGATGGTACATCCATGCTCAGTGAGTGCCCTTATTTAGGGAAGTACATTCCTATGGTGAACATGGTGACTTCTTTAAGCGGAAGTATGCAGTTTTCAAATAAATGTGCATTAGGCATATTGCCAGAGGTCATGACAATGTTTGTGTTATTGTCTAATAGAAACATTTGCTTCTTTCTAGGAGCAATTTTTGATGAATCTGCTAAAAAAGATGATGAGGTATTCCGCACTGCAGTTGGTGACCTCAACCAGAATGAAGAAATCTTACAGACTGAGAAAATCACATTTTCTGTGACATTTGTTGATGGCAACAACCCTTTTCAAGCTGTTCAAGAAGGTAAGCCCACCCGTGGTCTATTGTTTATTTTAATTATATTATTATTATTATTCATTAAAATGCAAATAAAATATATCCATAAACAACAATGTAATGTAGGCATCACTCTGTGCCATCTCAGCTAATTAGATATCACTTTTCCAGAGAGTTCTTATCATGTAAGATTTTATGTTATATTCAAGTTTGAAAGCCTATCGTATGAAAAATTATTATTTGGATTGAAATATGATGTGAAAGAGGATATATAATTTACTGTCAGGAGCTTTATGGCATTGTTATACCTTCAGTAGAAATGTTACTTTCCTATAAAATATGACTTTCTATCAGAATTTTTGCTTTGGATTTTTCTGAGATTACTGCTGACTTGAGTGTTGTTACAACTTGCAATGACATTTCAGGGGTACAAATACAATGCCACAAGAAAAACCTGGAGACACTACCTGCAAATGAGCAGGGTTATGCTGTGCTCCTCGCATACAGACTATGGCTGTGTTTCTCCCAAGTTTTCAGACACTAAAGCAGAATCTTTTCTTTTCTATTCTCATGGGAGTGAATTAAAGTTCTCATTGACAAAAGTAATCTTTAATGGTGTTTCTCAGATTAGTGGAATTCTCTGTTTGAGTCTGTTAATCTAATTAAGCATTAATACCCTTCTTTGGTAAAGCACTCATTGCTGGGGAATTATTTTTTTTATGTTTGCTAAGAATCTAGATTTATTTTTGCCATTTCCCACATAGTTCAGTGTTGAAACATAATTCCTGCCGTGATGATATTAAGTGATGGAAGATTTGGAAGATGCTGAAGGCATGGCAATGAGACTTTATATATAGGATTAGTGCTCTTTGAAGAGGTAACAGGGGATGCTACACCCTTTGTCTTCAAAGGACACAACAAGGAGAAAAAGGAGACTGTTTCTGTGGAACAAAAAACTAGTAGACTGCAGACATCATCTGCTAGCCCCCTGAACTTTGCCTTCCAGCACTCAGAACTGTGAGCAGTGACTGTACATTCTTTATGAGTTACCAATTTAAAGTTTCTTTGTTATAATACTTGCACAGACTAAGACCTTGATCTGTTTCATATTTTATTGTGGCTATACACTTAGGATAATGAAGGTCAGCATAAATTTAGTCAGATGAATTGTTTCTGTGAATCGTTTAAATCAGATTTGGAAAAAGAAACAACAAAACAACATTTGAAATATAAATTTGTTTGGCAAGAAACAGTGTCAAGAGACTGATATTGAGAGGATGAGAAAATATCTCCAAATGTCTGGAGCATGAACCACGTTTATCTAGTACTCTAACTTTTTGATGTGAACCTTGTTTTATAGATGATACATATGCAATCATTTACTTCTGTTCATAGACTGGATACGACACTAATAGTCTGAAAAAAGGGTTCTTTTTTGCTGATTGGTGATTGGATAGTGGAAACAATATTGTTTTTGTGAAATAAACAGAATTAAGAATCAACTATTTTCAAAGAAAACTAAAAACTATGTTTAATGATAAAATAGATTTTGATTATTAATAACAGGATATTAATTCAAGGCCAAAAACATGCATGTAAATATTTTCACATTAATATCATAGCTTTACCACAAATTATTTGTATGCTGAAAATAACTTATGGAAGCATTTATAACATTTTCAATATTAGAATTGATAGAGGAGTTTGTAAAATAATTTAGAATTTGAGAAAGACATTCAATGGCTTATAGAATATATGTTCTCTCACAGTCATGTTCTCAATGAACTCTTTAGGATTTATTTTGTCACTTAGTTCTTCATAACCATGAATAGAGCAGAAAACAAAGACATCTGACCCACTTATCTTCCAAGTCTTGACGTGTCAATCTTCTAGCCAAATCACCCTCACAAAATGCACTGAGATTTTAAGTGTCTACCTTGGTTGAAAAAGTAGATGGGGACAAATAAAAGCAAGAAAGTAGATGGGAGGAAGTAATGATGCCTACACACTTTCCCTCATTGAAATAATGAGGGTTTATTTTAAATTCTGCAATAATTTTCTTTTAGACTTTGTGCATCCATTCTTCTCTGAGCTCAGTTCTAGAAACAAAAAATATTTCTCAACAGAATTGTAAGACTTGAAACAATTTGTCATACTGAAAGCAAATTGGGAGAGGTAATAAGTTGCCCAGATGGCAATTTCATATTTTACAAAAATGAAGGATATTGAAAGATTGCCTGAGTGGTATCTGATACTAACAAGTTGTTCTGGACCAGTTATTTGATGGTTTGCTCTGGGTGCTGAGCCTGAAACAAGTTACTGCTTTAGAGAAGTTGGTTGCCACTCTTTTGTATCTAGAAAGATTTGGGTTTATTTTATAAGTGGAAATAATTATTTCAAGATATACTGTAAAAATATTATTTAAAAAATATCCTACAAAAATTATGCAGGATAAATTAAAAGAAGAACAAGTATGGAATTAGCAGTTCCTTAAATTATATTAAGAAGTTTAGCAGAAAAACTATGTCAATAAAAATCCCATTGTGTGTGTGCGTGTGTGTATGTGTGTGTGAGTGTGTGTGTGAGAGAGAGAGCAAGAATAACTTTTTAGCTAAACTTTAAAATAAATTTAAAAGAAATTTAATATTACCAACTTTTTATAGGGTATAAAAAGTTCAATAGTGTTATTTATATTATTCATAAATAATTTCTAAAGATTTTACACAATTTATAGTGAAGTTAAAACTTTTCTATCTTTCTGTTTCATGTGCATTTATTTCAATGTTATATCACAATTATTGAGAATACAGTATCATTAAGAAAGTAGAAATTTGGTAAACAATGAATGATAGTAGAGGTCTAACAGACAAACTTGTCACACAAAAGACAAATAAGTTCTGATAGTTATCTATACTTTATTACAAAATTCTATTCACATATCCATATTAAGAGCAAAATTAGGGCTGGGATGTTAAAATATTTAGCCTACTGTGCATAGAAAGAAATATTCAGTTTCTCAGAGTCACTAAAAGATATTTTGAAGGGCCAAGTTTTAACATGTGAATTGTTTTATAGATAATAGTTAATAATGGAAAACTCTGTATCAGTGAATTCTAGTTAATATGGAGATAGTCCTCAATGACTGAAATTGTTCTCTGTCATTGCTATAGGACCTCAAGGTTAATATTCTATTGTAAAGTAAGTTTCTAAAAATTTATTATATGTTATTACTTTTTTCTTATAAAAAAACAACATTTAATTGGGGCTGGCTTACAGTTCATTGGTTTTGTCTATTATCACCATGGTGGGAAGCATTGCAGAGGGCACGCAGACATGGTGATGGACAGGAGCAGACGGTTCTACACCCTGATCTGTAGGCAGCACAGAGAGACTACATATCAGTTACAAAACAAGATTAACTTTATATTCTGTGATAAACAATGACCATTTTGATAACTATAATCTTAGTTCATACATCTAAGTGAACAATAGAGAAACATTTATATCTGACAAAAATAATTTAAAATTTTCTCTCAACAAATCAGTTTCCTTACTTCTGGGTATATTTTATAAGTTATTACTTTTATATAATAAATTATTCAGTAGTAACCAAGGACAAATTATTTTTCACACTTTAACAGTGGATTGTTCCTTGTTTAATTTTTGTTAGTTTTTAATATTTTTTGGAATATATTTTGACAACCAAGGAAAGGATTTTTCTGCTTCCATATGGCATATAGTAGATCAAAAATCCACATATATTTCTAAAACATGCAGTTAACTATGTGTGAGTGTAAATTTGAATCAATTTAAATTGTTAAGTATGTAGTTTAATCTATTATAATTCCAGGAAATGAATTAATTCTTATAATTTTTTATAATACAAGCAAATATCAGCAATGAAGAGTCAAACAGGAACATAAGATCAGTGTTAGTTTTAGTTACTACATTAAATCCAACAATAAAATTATAGACACACGCATACACATAGAAACACACACACATATATATACATTGTGAAATATCAAAAAGTGTCTGATTTCAGAAGTATTATAAAGAATTAAAATGTTGAAAATGAATGTGTTTGTTATGTTTTTACATGAATTATTTATTCAAAGAGCATAGTATAATGAGAGGATTCTGCTCTGGATGATAAACATTTACACTGTATAAATCACTCATGTTCTTTCAGCCTTGGAATACTTCATCAGTTAAAAATGAAAAGTTCAGCAAATGCATGGTATATTATAAAAGCAATTCGACCCTATGATTTTATGGTTTCTTAACATATTTAAGGTGTTTAATTTATTCTTAGAGAAGGTTTTCCATTTCTGAAATTGCTTCTAGTTTTCCTGTGATTGATTTTAAATAAATTATGCCAGTGCATCAACTGAGTCATCACAGTACTAAGAACAGCTCAGTGTCACCATTTTCAAGAAATGGTCTGTTGTTAGGTAGACTTGAAAAAAGAATTGTGGTTATATTTCCTGTTTCCTCTTCCATCAGAGATTGTTTATCCTGTATATCAAATCATAGACATAGTAATTTTGTTTCTCTGTGGAAAAAAAGACATATCCAATGCAACTTAGTTTATGAAAGATTCATAGTAATTTTAGACAGATTTCAGCTCATCATGTGTGTGTGTGGGGGGGGGAGGCATCAGTCACAGCTATTTTCCAAGTAATGAGAGATAGTGTGTAGCCAATGGCATCAGATCACAACTGAACTACATAGCTAGGCCCTTAATCTTTAGAGGCCCACATAAAGTGCTTACTTCCTTCAGCTAGGTCTTGTCACATGAACAATCACATAACAAAGATAAGAAGTCAGGAAGTAAGTATTTGAAAATGATCTGTGGGTTATAGTACATAAAACTATAGCAACATAGAAAAATACCTACAATGAAAATCAATGATAACATTACTGAAACAGTAGTAGCAATTCATATTAATTCTTGACTGAGACTGACATATTACTGTTCACCAAATGTGAGAATTTGTATGAAAATGTTCTAATTCTAAGTATCTCACTAGAAACTGGATGTAAAAACCTGATCTATATGATTCTTTTATGTAAAATTTCTGGAAGAATTAATAATTGTCCACTGATATTTAATAGCAAAAATTAGCTAAAAATCTTTCATATAATTACTCTTATCTAAAAGGTACCAAAAAAATACTTCAAAGTGTAGTGAGGATAATGATAATAATACTGTAGTCACAAAAGACTATTGAAGAAAATGTAGAATTACCATGAATTAGTGAAAAACATAGTGAGCTCTAGTGTTATTATAAAATGTTAAGTTCATGAGAATATTTAATGAGTCGATATATATTATGCATATGTATGCATATATGTATATAAAATCATATATATTTTGCATATATCTGTTTCCATGATTTACCAGGTTATAGTTTGGTCTCAAATAAGAAAATTGGATCAGTATGAATCTGGATAATAAAAATACTGATCTCAATTTGAAATACTAAATGTGTCTTTGGTTGTCAACATGAGAGCTATTTTAATGACTACTACTATCTGAAACATTGTCTAGTGGTTTTTGCCTCCCTGGTGGCTCTGAATCTAGCTAGTTGTCATAGTACTTTTTCAGATGGACACTCCAGCTGGATTCTTATTGATGTGTTGGTAAAGATAAAGGAGACAATGTTGCCCCTCCCCCACCCCCATTTTTATGGTTAGTTCTCCTAGTTAGCACAGAATGAAAAAAATTAGATTTGTAGCATAATTTATTTGACAAATATTAGTGATGTTGGAACATGTGTACTTATGGTCTGGTAGATTTAAAATATGTTGTTACCATTTCTGGGAAGCACAGAAAGCTGATGCAGACCAAATTAAAGCTTTCTGATGATTTGTGTGGGCTTAATACAATCAGTGAAGTAAATAAGGCACTGAGTCATAGCTAAAAAGGATTCAGTAGTGGAGAGTCAGAGTGTAAAAGAATGATGTACATGAAGGTCAAACAGAGAATGAATTCAAGCTTTATGCTTGCAGAAATACCTTATCTCTGGTATTTTGAGGTTGTTTCTGACAGGGCTGTTTAAAAGGTTATCTGCCTGGACATTGCACATTTTCATTCTGACTTTTCATGGGGGAATATTAACTCTTAATCATCTTCCCTGGTTTATTTTCATTGTCATTACTAATCTTTTTAAATAATACATTATATCATGTTGTTTTCTAGGAAAGTCTCACCTCATTTTGAAACATACTTGTTTTGGGAGGATTGGGTTGTAGGTGAGAAGACTGGCTAGACTAGTTCCTTAAGCTATAATTTTAAATGTAAATATTTTCAAATATATGTTACACATGAAAATGTATTTCAGGATGAAGAAGAGTTATATGTGTTCAGTGTGTGTGTGTGTGTGTGTGTATGTGCATCTGTGCTTGTATTGGTGTCTGTGTCTTAGGTACAGAAAAATTCATATCAATGGGGCTATTATGCAAATAAAGAAAAAGATACCAAAAAAGGAACTTTTTAAAATTTTATTTTGATTCCAAGAAGATTCTGTATTTTTTACTTTATCTTATTCATGAGTTTGTTACATTGCTATTACTGTGACAAAAATCATAAATAATAAAACTAAACAGAGAACTTTTTATTTTGGCTCATGGTTCTATATGTTGTGCTTCATTTACAGCCTGCTTGTTTATTCTACCCTAGGAATGTAGAATCCAGATTAGAAACATTAGGATAAAATACATTGAAATAAAGGTTATTCATAGGTAATATCCACATAGAATCTTTTGTGGCATGCCTACCAGAAATGTATGTTTCCATATTAGGCCCCAGCTCTTAAGATTTTAGTTCTTCCTCTTAGTCCTATGACATTAAAAATCCAATAATTAATCCAATAATGACAGACAAGCTTATATGAACAGTTATTTTCCCCAAACCTTATTACTGAAAATTACTGAGCTGGGGAAGTAGCATTCAACACAACAGCTTTTAGGGAAGCACTTTGTTATCACAGTCTATAGGGGAATACTTGTTGTGCAAAATAGAACAATTTGTGGTGATATTCTGTGCATGTCTCAAGGAAGAACAGTGTGGTACCCAACAGGGGCTTCCCCTTCTCTGAGGAAAAATAGATGGAGTAACAGGGGGAGAAATTTGTAAGGTTGGAGCTGGGAGGAGAGGAAGAGGGCATGATGAGAAGTAAATTAAATAAGTAAATAAATTAATGAAACAATATCAGTTTAAACTTTTCAAGACAGACTGTAAAGCTCTATTTATGAAATAGAAAAATGAAATGAAAATGTACAAGTCCTATGTCAAGCTAACACTGACTTGTTCAATCAAAATTCAGTTCTATGTAGAGTGGCTGATTTTTAGTTTATCTCACCATTCTTGAAAAATATTTAAAGCTTTATAAAAAAATAAATAAGGCTTAAATATTAGAAAAAATCAATGGATGGGAAATAAGGGATTCCTAAAAGTGTTTAATTTTTCATTGTCCCCTGAGTTGTAACAAAATTTTTAATGAAATAGTTTTTAAAAATGGTGTTTATAGACATGAATCAAACACATTTAATCAAAACATCTAAGGACTTTATACCGACATAAGGGAATTATATAAGAAAATTATATAAGAGAACTATGATAGTTAGAATTTTGTTTTAATTTAAAACAGTGTGATAAATGAAACCAAGTGGGCAATGACAGAAACACTCAGGTGATATACATGTATTGTTGAAAAAGCATGTTTACATGGGCAGGGTGGTGATGGAGAAGTAAGAAAAAGATATAAGTTAAAACAAGTTTGTGTTCTTTAGAAACTTCTATGAAAAAAATGTGTGAATAGCTTTTCAGTACATTGCATATGGAAAATTATACATGGTGCAGTATTCTGTGTTTGAAAACAAGATTGTCTTTTGAAGCTTTAGGATTTGTTCTGTTGATTTATAAATGGTCATAACCATGGAATCAACATTTGATAGGTAACTATTGCTTATGAAATTCTAACCAAAGTGACTGTCAGTGCTATAGATTCCTTTCGGAAATTGAATAATTCAAAGAAAAGCATAGTAATAGGGTAGTGCCTCAGGGGTAAAAAGGCATTGCTATTGGATATATTTTGGTTTTAGATCATTATCTTTTAATTTTGAGCATAGTTCTGAAAATATTTGTTCCTTTCACTTAAACATTTGCCCTTCTAGGAAAAAGAAACAAAAATAGAACAGATTAAAGACGTCATTTTACTCAGATTTTCTCATTTGTTTTAATGCAGAGTAATTCCTAGAAATATAGTAATATGTTAATAATTAAAAATACAGAATCCTAAGGATGAAACCTCATTTTGTGGCTTTTTAATATTCAGTTTACTGTGCAGTAAAGAACTTCATACAGGAAACCTAATGATGTAAAGCAATACTTTATATATATATATACATATACATATATATATATACATACATATATATATGTATATATATATACTTTATATATATGGTGTATATATATATAGTATGTGTATATATATAGTATATATATAGTATAATACTTATATATATAGTATAATACTTATACAAAATATAGAGCTGTCATGTTGGACATGTTAAATATATATACTTTTTAGCCAATGTATTGGAAAATGTGATATCAATTTCTAGAAGTTCATGCTGAAGTGAGGTAGTTACCATAAACCTTATGATCTGTGTCTGTTCACATATATATAAATATATATATTCCTCTAAATGAATGCATGTCATATTTGTCTTTCTAAGTTTAGGTTACCTCACTCAGGATGATTTTTTTAGCTCCATCTATTTATCTATGAATTACATGGTTTCATTGTTTTTAACAGCTTAGTGATACTTTTTCATGTAAATGTACCACAATTTTTTTATCCATCTGTCAAAAGACATCTAGATGGTTTGCAATTTCTGGATAATTAGAATATGGAAGCAATATACATGGTTGAACAAATGTTTCTGTTGTAGAAATAAATGACCATTTTGTTTATGTCCAATAGTGATATAGTTGAATTTTTAGGTAGCTTGCTTCTCTGAGGAACTACCACAGTAATATCTATAGTGGTTATGTAAGATGACACATCCCCTAGCAATGATGAATGTTCCTCTTGCTCTATGTCATTGCTAGCATGAGGTTATCACTTCTTTTGAATGATCATAGCAATTCTGATGGGTGTAAGATAGAAGTAGTTCTGATTTACATTTCTTTGATGAAAAAGAATGTTAAACATTTTGTTAAATGTTTCTCAGCTAGTTGAGCTCCCTCTTTTGAAAATCTCTGTTATATCTGTACTCCAATATTAACTATTGGCTTATTTGTTTTCATGATTTCTAAGGTTTTTTATTGCTTTTCTTTGTACACATTTTAGATATTAGTTCTCTGTCAGATATATAGATGGTCAAAATCAATTCCCACTGCCACTTTGCCTAAAAGACAGTACCCTTTGTTATACAGGAGATTTTTAGTTTCATGAGTACGAGTTTATTAATTGTGAATCTTAGGACCTGGCTAACAAAGTTCAGTTAAAAAATTCTTTTCCTGTGCCCATGAGTTTAATAATATGCCCTACTTTCTCTATTATGTAAACTATCATTTATTGGAGTTTCTATTATTTAGTAGAGTTTTACAGATGGGAAACCTTAGGTATGGGTTGAATAGATGGATATGTCACACCTTCCAAAATAGTGTGTGGAGATAGACTTCTGTTCTCATTTGTTAATTATGTAGCCCTGTCATGCTCTCTAAGAAGCAGTGCAAAGAGCTTGAAACAATTATTTTTTATATATGTCAAATAAATAACATGCTTTCCTCATGATAGCCCAATCTGCATCATCTTTCTTTCTCTATCCACTGAATAAATTAATCTCTGCAACTACTGCTAGTTACCACTATTAATCTTGGACACTTGTACAACTCTTCATTTTTCTGTTAGACAACGATGGTTTTATATAGATTCAGCAAATTTGCATAGATATCTTCACTTCTGTATTACAGCTGTCATATATGCAGTTGAAGTATCACAAATATATGAAAGTCTAACAAGAATTATAATAGTTACATCACTTTTGAGACCTTCTTGATATGTATCTGGCTAGGGTTCTGTTTCGATGTTTCAACAAGCTAGTCCTCCAGTTACTCCTTAGCTAAGCAATAGTGTGAAAATACCCAGTTTCCATAGTTTGTAAGATCAGATAAGAGATGAACTGGATAGCCTCTGTGTTCTATAGATGTTGATATCTGTTTTGGGATCACCACAACCATCAGACATCCCTGGATGGCTGGCAGTACAGTCTTCTGTCTTCTAAAGATTGTGTTTGCTACAATAAAGTTCATCCATATTTGAAAAGATTCAAAGATGAAATCTTTATCTATTATTATATGTAACAAAGTAAAAAAGGTTGTGTATCTGCCTAGAATTTGGAGAAAGAGAATCAGAAGTGTTAACAGCAATCTGCCCTTATGCTGGAAAACAGTAATGATATTTTTTTAAATGAAAATGGAGAAAATAAAAGGTGGCGTATAAGTACCTGATATGATTTTGAAGATTTAAGGCTGAACATATTTCAAGAGAAAAAATCCTTTTTGAATAGTTACTTTATATTAATATCTTTGTTTATACACAAACATATCTTTGTTTACGTATAAGCAGCATGATCAATATTTTATTTAATGAAGTATCTTTTTGATTTTATTAGAAATGTAAAATAGACTCTAAACTATCAACAAATTTTACATTAATACTGCTTAATCTCAGTATGAACATGCAAGGCAAGATATGTAACTGCAAAGAAGAGATGTATTTCTGCTTTCTATGATCATTTTCTGGCCTGAGTAATAAACACAATATAATGAAAAATAAAAGCAATAACTCTATCTTTCTGATGTATAGCTACATTGTACGCTAAGTTGTTAGCATTGTATACTATGGGCAACAGCAAGCCGTGTGTGTGTGTGTGTGTGTGTGTGTGTGTATGCCCTATATTTTCAGATGATATTTGAGCAAAGGAGTGTGCAGTTACAGAATTTCATATGACAATTACTAAAAGAACTTGATTCTGCTCTTGTAAGAAATTAAAAAAAAATTCTGCTATGATTATCCTGGAATAGTTGCCATAGAAAAGACTATGGTACTTCTGATACCCACATATTCCTATTTCTTTTGGCATGTTGTGCAGAGGTTCTACTGACATGGAGCCATTTTTTTCTTAATCTATCCTCAAAAATTACTTTATGAATATAGCTCCATTTTTATATCATAATCTTTTTGTCCTAAAACCGTTTTCCACCTTGCTACATAGGCTGATATAGACTCTGTGCCTTCTAAGTACTTAAGTTCAGTCCCAAGGTTTCATCAGAGTTGAATAATTTAAGGTTCACATGACTTTAATTCTAATTTTTATGTTGTGTGTATCTAAAATTTCTATATTATTTCCATAATCTATAGAATTTCACCATAATATTTTAAAGCTTGAGCCATATAGCATGATTTAAATATGTGGCTAATATTTATAAAAAGCAATATGTAACATTCAAACAAATGTCCTATTCAGATGCAGTGTGTGAATATTAATATTATAGTTACCAAATGAAATTTCTTGTGTGCTACAGAAAATCAGATTCAGTTCTTTGCTACAGGATTGGTCACAATGGTTAGGTTAATCACAGGTCAATCATTGTTAATGAGTGTTAAATATGAAGATGGTAATTCTACAGAAGCCTCAATCTTTCCGTGTATAAACAAGAGTAGCAATGAAAGGTGGGGCATTTAAATTTTATTGTGAGTAAAGCTTTTATTATTTTAAAAAATAAATCAGTAAAACAAATTATATAAAGCAAATGGCATAGATTTGACAAGTCAGCAATAGCTGTGTAAGACATTATCCATCATCATGTTTCTGACTGGAACTACTGAAAATAAATGAAGCCGCACACAAATGACCCTACTGTAGTGATGAATGTCTTCCCCTATGACTGCCAACAGAACAATGTTTCATTGCTTTCATGTTTCTTCAAGAGACTCCTCATCAATCCTGACCACATTAATATTCACAGCACTGAATAGACTTTATCAAGAATCCTGGCACCTTGGTTGCTTTCAATTTGACCTTAATGTACAAATTGCCATCTACATTCCTTATCCTGATCAGACACTGTGTGCATTATGCATTTCTAGAATCTGCCTCCTAGAATTTACTTTGTTACACATCATCAAGTACAGTATTAGTAATGGTGGACCATGTCTTTGGTACTTTTCCTCCATCTAGTTTAGTATAGTAGTAGCAACTGAAGCATACACAACACAGTATCTGACAGTTATTGTTGGCTATGATTTAGTTACAAGGTACAGTCTTCATAACTTCTAAAACACTTACTCCTGATCATCCTGTTAAATGTTAGTGATTATTCACATTTTATACATAAAATTAGGCATAGAGAGGTTAAGTTAATCACTAAAAAATCATTAAGATTATAAATTAATGCAGTTAGTAGAATCCCAGTTATAACATTCTGTGCATTACATTTCATAGCATTCTGGTATATTAATGGATCAATCTGTTATTTCATGCCACTTTGTCATACAAAAGGAGTAGGACATATATTGTGATATGATCAATAGCTGTGAGACACTGTGGTTCATATATTATTTTTTGGACTGGGCAAGCTATAGCAACCTAGTGTGCTTTCCTGCTCTTCTCATGTTAAGCTTCTTACTAACATATTATTAAATATGTTTTAAGATGTGGATTCACTATCAGAAACTTACATGAAGTGTCATTTTATTTACATTTTTCTTTCTGTTTCTTCGGCAATTTTGAAATACAATGATTGTGACTAACTGGTGAGTTTTGTAGATTAAAAAATCTATTAAATTCTCCTAAGTCATTTTTGTTTCCAGTTGAAGAGAGTATTTGCACCAAAATATTGCAGGATAAACATTGACCACAATTCAGAAATCTCCATTAGACAAGAGCTAGTTTTGAAGAGCTAGGAATGTATTTGAAACATATGATTGATTATATGCTAGAAAGTTACAAAATAACATTGTATTCTGAAAAACATGATTTGATAAAGGCATACTGGGTGGGATTTCTTTGCTCATTTGGGGCCTTTAATAAAATATAATACCAGTGTCTTTCAGTTTTCAAGTTAACCTATTTTGGAAGCAGGTCATTATCAAATTATGTGTTTATCTTTGTGACGATCTCTGCATCCCAAACAGCAGAGTTGACTTTTGTCTACTTATAGGGAGGAATCTATTAGTAAACAAGTAATTCTGATTCTTGAAATTATTTTATCATGTACTGTTTTGCGTTTTATTTTCCTTTAGAGATTTTTCAGTTAATATTCCAATGAAAATTGTGACATAAATTTTTCTAAAACCCATGGAGTAATTATCTAGTGGAGTTGTAGTAAAATATAACCTTAATAATGGATTATAGCAAAAAATGAATGCAGTTAAAGCATTTTGATGTTTGAGAAAAACAAAATCTCAGAGAATCAGTTGCTGAAATAGGTAATTAAAGGAATATCCAGTACTAAAGTGGATTTTTTTTCATTTTCTTCTATTTTTGAAATTATAATATAATTACAGCCTTTCTTCTTTCCTTCTTCTACCTTTATCCACTCCTTCAGTATGTTACTCCTTGCTTTCTTTTAAACTCATGACCTCTTTTTTTCTTAGCTGATGTTACATGTATCTTTGCAGGAATGTAAGAGTTTGCTGCATGGTATAACATAAAATGTTTCAACTTGCTTTGATGAGGGTCTTTGAGCCATAGCATTTCTAGCAAGATTGCCTGCATGAAAACTCTATTTTTATCATTTGCTAGTATGATAAACTTAAAGTTTTCAACTATAAATTTCTAATTTGGAATTGGAAATAGTAACACCAACTACCTTATGCTTTGATGGATTTGTAAGTGTAGAACATTTTTTGCAGTGCCCAGCCAGTGGGAACTTTGGGATAGCCTGATTAATTTTAAAACCATATTTTTTTCTTTTCAATGTGATTTATATTTATTACACAACTGTTGGAAATTCTAGATTGTGAGGCATGGCTCACTCCTGCAATCCCAGAATTATGAAGACTGAGACAGAATGATATCTATTAGTTTAATGTGAGCATGACTATGCAGTAACTATAGATGCCTAGCCCAGTTCATACAATTCTCATAGTATGGGGGATAGGAATGAAGATTGAACTCATAGTGTTTGCAAATATTTTACAAACGCTTATGTCTACTGTTCTGGAATTTTGTAGCAGTCTTAGATTTAGATATAAGGACTATCACTTAGCATACTTATAAAAATACAGATGAGACTGGAGAGTTGGCTGAGTGGTTTAAGAGCACTTGCCATTCTTGCATAAGACCCAGGTTTAATTCACAGCCCAAATATATTGGCTCATAATATCTATAATTACAATTCCAATGATCTATTTTTTCTTCTGACTTTTGTGAGGACCAAGCTTGCACATTTTTACATACATTCATTAGACATAGGACCCACACATTAAAAATAAAATAAATCCCTATAAGTAAAATGCGTAAATATAAATATATACCTTTAAAAGATATACATATATATATGTAAGATTTTTCTGCATGGCATAAAATAAAATGTTTCAATTTGTTTTGATGAGGGTCTTTGAGCCATAGCCTTTCTAGCAAGATTTCCTAGATGAAAACTCCACCTTTATCATCTGCTAGTATTATAAACTTATTTCAACTCTAAATTTTAATTATTTAATCTATAAATTTCTAATTTGTGAAGTATATACATACATATATATATATGTTCAAAATAGTAAGAAAAACAATGCAGTTCATTAATAAAACCATGACCAATAAGAATTAATAAAAAATAAGAAGGAACAAATAAAAAAGCAGAGATCTTAAGAGCCTATGAAATGTAATAATTGAGATTAAAGTATATTTGTTAATGAGATGAATAGTAAATGAAGGAAAATTCAGGGCCTATAAGAAATTTGAATAACAATGACAAATTTAAAAATACAATAAAAAGAGATATACAATTACGGGTGTAACAACAATTAATGGAAGTGGAGGCCCTAAGAAGAGCAAGATGAAGTACAAGGAACAGATTGGAGGCAGCAAAATGCTGTAATAAGTTTAGAATCTCAAAACAAAAGAAATAATTTTAAGGAAGACTATAAAGTACCTAAGATACATATGCAAACAATTAGTAAATGAAACTCCTAAATATTAGAACAGAAGTGGCTTTGATATTCCTTTTTCCTGGGGGGGGGGCGGTGGAAGTGATCGTTTTTTATCATGCTCATTACATTGCAGTTCATGAGTGTAAATTGTCCACATTTGACAACATAGTAATGCATCTAGTTGCTTTTCCTACAGTAAGATAGGCTATTTTTTTTCTTGAGAACAAAAGAAAAACAAAAGCAAGAAACATATGTTATTTGAATTGCCTCAGTTGTTTTTTAAATTCACATAAAAATATATAAGCAGCACAACAATGAATTCTTCTCTGTGGTCAGGGTTTGCTGATACCCATATTTTTAAATATAACTCTGTGGTTAAATCTATTGTTGATGCGATGGTATTGTGAAAATGTACATTTATATAATACCCTTACAATCACAGCTAACATTAAAATACTATGTATGTAACATTTAAATATATTATGTTTCAATATTATTGTGGTGGACTGAATATGCTTGGCCCAGGGAGTGGCACTACTAGGGGGTGTGGCCTTGTTGGATAAAGTGTGTCATTATGGCTTTAAGACCCTCCTCCTAGCTGTCTTTGGAATAAAAATTAGAACTCCAAGCTCCTCCAGTGCTATGCCTGCTTCTCACAGTAATGATAATGGACTAAACTTCTGAACCTGTAAGCAAGCCTCAATTAAATGTTGTCCTTTATAAGAGGTGCTGTTGTCATGGTGTCTGTTCATAGCAGTAACACCCTAACTACAGCCATTATTTAATTGAAATGTTATATAAGAGTTTGATATTTCTAAGAGGTGACGTGCATACTTATTAAGAACAGGACCTCACATGCAAATCTAATACCCCCAATAGATATATAATTTAATTTTAATTACAAACTGTACCTATCTTCAACAGAAACATTTATATTCCTTTAAAAATGCAATTGGCTATCACTAGCTACTAGAATCTGGTAACACTTTCTGATTCCCTGTTGTTAATTCAGGATTCTTGTTAGTTTTATCCAGATGTGATTATGTGGAGTAATGGGAGGGTCTAAACAAGCACAAGAATGGAGGACACTGAAGTTCTCAAGAACCTCCTGTGTCTGCCCCTTGGCTTTCTGTGACACATGCAAGACTCCCATCAGGGATTCTGGAAGTCCCTATGGCTCACTGTATCATTGTGTCTCCCTTGAAAGCACCTGAGACACACAGGCTGCTTGAAAAACATCCTACCCTTGGGAAGCCATTTAAAATATGTGATTCTTTTGCATTCATTTACTTTTTCCTTTGTTATGACTTTATTTGTAACTTGACATTACTCGTGACCTTGAAGAATGGCTGGCATAAACCCAAACATTCTTGATAACATTTGATCTAAGTCCTAGTATTAATTATAATCAACACTAGATATTTTATCAAACTATAAAATGTTAAATGTCTTAAAATGTCTTAGTCTCCATTGATCAATATGAAGTTAGATAAAAGAATGATGAGTTGTTTGAAAAGTATATGTTTTTAACCATTTAAATATTTTTTCTCTTAAAAATACTTGTAAATTTAAATCAATATATTGAAATAACCACATTTTGTGTATTTGTCAAGATTGAGGATTTGATTAGGTCTATTTTCTTGGTATCTTAACAGATAAGAATATTTTGTGAAGTTCCCCATCATAGAATGTTTATCACATGTGAATTCTGATCATTTCTGGTGCATCTGTCATAGTATATTTTACTACAATTCTATATACTATTGAACTACTTCAAAATGTTAGACATGCATATCCCCAAGGTATTCAATTAAGCACTAGTATTTTAAGAAAAGTGTCAAAAGTAAAAGAGAAAGCAGTGGAAAATGGAATTGATCATAATGTGCTTTTTGCTGTCAGATACAATTTCATCCCCTCAAACAGTTAGGAAGCTTGTTATGGGCCTGTAATGATAAGGGGATGAATACAAAAAGACAAAAATCTCTTGTGCATCTCAGGAACAGTATTTTAGATGTGTACGTAGTAAAGTCTTGTGTGTTAATAACTGAATATCTGATTGATAAAACAATTGAAAATCATAGTTTTCAAAAATATTTGTTCTGATATTTTTAAAAGTGTATTATACATCCTGATCACATTTTCTAATTCCTTCTTGTCTCCCAGTCCCTCGCACTCATCTACTCTCCTCCACATCTTTCTGTCCTTTCTTTCTCCTCAGAAAAGTGGAGGAATTCCATGGATATCAAACAGCCTTGGCATATCAAGTTGTAGTAGGTCTAAGTACATTTTCTCCTACTGTGGCAAGGCAGCCACAGAGATCCAAAGGCAGGCAACAGAATTAGATATAGCTCTTGCTCCTAATGTTAGAAGTCACACATGGGCTGGACTGTGGCCCTGGAAAATATGTAGCAGAAGACTGGTTGGTCTGGCCTCAATGGGAGGAGATGGGCTTGGTCCTATTGTGGCTTGATACCCCAGAGAACTGAGATGCTAGAGGGTTAGGTGGGAGTGAGTGAGTAGGAGAACCCTCTTAGAGGCAAATGGGAGGGGGATAGGGTGGGAGCCTCTTAGAGGATGGATAAGGAAGGAGGATAACATGTGAAACGTAAATAAATAAAATAAGGTTTTTAAATCCACAACACTCTTGTCATGGGATGCATGAGAAAATACTCCCTATGGTTGTCCCTGAAGAATACTTGAAGCCATTCGAAGAGTTACCTCAGAACATTTGAAAAGGCACCTTAAAATATAGCCATTTAAGTGAGCTTCTTCTTGCTGTCTCATGACATCATTCTGAGTTGAGATTGCAGAAACTTTGCTAGAAAATAAAATGCTGCATGTGCATGTAAAAAATAATAAAAATACTGAATTACAGAACAAATTATACTAAATGTACAGTTATAAAACTAATGTACAAAGTAGAATATTAAAATGTATAATGGAAAACAGCCACGTAACACTCAAGGCAAATCTGTCAGAATTACAGCTGAGTTCTGAAGAGAGACTTTAAAATTCTTAAGGGCCTGGGCAGCTGACTTACAGTCTTTAAGAAACTACAAATGCCAGACCTGACTACTATACCTAGAACAACTTTTAATCACCTTAGAGTGAGAAAACAGAATATTCTGTGACATACCCAAATTTAAAATCTATTCACAAATCCAGCCCTACAGAAGATACTAGAAGGAAAGATCCAACTGAAGGAGGCTAAATACACCCAAGGAAACACAGGAAATAAATAATCTCCCACACCAGCAAAACCAGAAGGGAAGAACACACACACACTTGCACAAACACACAAACACTACCACTATCACCATCAAAATACCAGAAATTGACAATCATTGGTCATTAATATCTTTCAACATCAATGGAATCAATTCCCAAGTAAAAAGACACAGGCTAACAGAATGGATGTGAAAACAGGATTATCCTTCTGCTACATACAAGGAACACACCTCAGCAAAAAAATGAACATTACCTCGGAGTAAAGGGCTGGAAAAAGGTCTTCAAGCAAACATACACAAGAAACCAGACACTTTCAACCAAAATTAATCAAAGGAAATGGGGGTGAGGGGGAGGACACTTTATACTCATCAAAGGAAAAATCCTCCAAGATGTCATCTCAGTTCTCAGCATATATACCCCAAATGCAGACAAACTCACAAATGTAAAGGAAATGTTGTTATGAACCAAGTAAACCTGACAAATATCTGCAGAGTATTTCACCCACACTCAAGAGAATATGTCTTCTTCTCAGCACCTCAAAGAACCTTCTCCAAATAATTGAACACATACTTGGACACAAAGTAAATCTTAACAAATATAAGAAAATTAAAATACCCCCCTACATCAGTCCACTGTGAATTAAAGCTGAACTTCATCAACAAAACAAAACCAGAAAGCCTACAAACTCATGAAAATTGAACAATTCCCTACTCATTGACCACTAGGTCAAATAATAAAGAAAAAAATTAAAGAATTCCTAGAATTTAATGAGAATGAATGTAAAACATTCCCAAACATCTGGAACACAGTGAAAGTAGATCTAAGAGGAAAGTTCATAGCTCGAAGTGAAATTAATAAAGAATTTAATAAAAAATTAAAGAGATATTGTACTAACAACTTAGTAGCAAACTGGAAAGCTCTAGAAATGAAAGAAGCAAACACACTCAAGAGGAGGAAACTGAAGTCTGGCTGAAATCAGTAAATTAGAAACAAGGAGAACAATACAAAGAATAAACACAAGTTGCTTCTTTGATAAAATTAACAAGATAAACAAACCTGTAGGCTTGTATTTTTTAAAATCTACTTTTAATAAAGGTTCTCAAATGTTTTAACCTACCTTCTAGCCCTCCACCCCCCAAAAGTCATGGGAATGAAATGTTAATAGGGCAAAGGAGGATGTGGACCTGTTTTGAATTTTCCTTTGGATAAAATACAATCAGAGTTTTCAAGATATCAGCAGTTCAGCTCATATGAATCAGTGGCGGCAGCTCAATCAAGTGAATATCATTTGTGAATCAGCAATAACAGTTCAATTCAGAAGAAACCACAGGGCTTTGCCAACTGGCCAGAGTCCATGGAATTGACAAGAAGCTGCTGGAACACTATTAGTTCTTTGGTGTATTTCTCTCTATGAAGTCACAACAAATGATGATCAGCAAAGAGTGGCAAGGCAAACCAATACCATACAGTGTCTTTCAAAGCCTGTTGGGATATATTTATACATTTTCCAAATATTATGTGTTCTCTCAAGCATCTCCTCTAGTAAAACATCACATGCCCTTTGTAATAGGCTGCTTCCAGAAAAAACATCATGTATCTGTTCTCAGGGAAACATCCTTCCATGTGTTTGGTTCAGCAAAAAAACCTTCTCATGAGACAGTTTCCAGAAAAAAAAAAATCACATGAAACAATTTTGTTTCCAAAGATACCAGAAATTTCCAATTTGTAAAACCTTAACCAAACTAATTAATGGCTGAAAAAAATATCCAAGTTAACAAAATCAGAAATGAAAACTGAGATATAAGAACAGACAATGAGGAAACATACAGAATCATTAGGTCTTAATTTGACAATATTTTCAATTGTAATTTTCTTTTCGATTTTGGAAGCATGTTGGGGTTTAATAGGCATTTGGAAATTCTTCACAGAAACACAGTGAAAATGATTGGAAACCAGGATTAAAATAATTTTTCTTCATGATAACATCAGAAAAGATATTTCATTGATGTTGAAAACAGTTACACATATAAGATATTTTCTTCTTTCATGATATAGAATTTCAGATGTATATCGTGGCTGTACGGGAATGACAGCTGCACAGTGATGCTCTCGTTTCTGTTGCTCTGTCTGTGTTTACAGTGAAGAGAACATCTAAACATGGCTGTCTGATGCTTGTGAAGCACATTCCTTCCTCTGACTCATTATTTCTCTTCACTCTGTCTCAATCACAGGCTAAATTACTTAGAATTCCTGGAATCATGTCCTTACCTCATTTTCAGTTAACTAGAAAATGAACTTTATTTCCACTGCAAGTACATATTTTTTTTTATTTTTGTTCTTGTCCTATTTTCAACAAATACTCAAATGTCTTTTTTGAAAGCCTTTTCTGCCTACTAAAGCATTTATTAGCTTAAACAAGTTGTCTTGTAGATTCTCCTTTTTTTTTTTTTTTTTCCCCCCGAGAAATCTGTGCTTAATTGCTGGACCATTTTCCCAGAACATCAGTCAACATATTTTTTAGGTTTTCTTTTATTAATTTTTATTTTATATGCATTGATATTTTACATCTGTGTGTCTATGTGAGTGTTTCACATCCTCTGGAACTGGAGTTACAGACAGGTGTGAACTGTCATGTGGGTACTAGGAATCGAATACACATCTTCTGAAAAAAGAGTCAATACTCTTACCTGCTGAGCCATCTCTTCATCCTCAGTATTTCTTATTTTAACTAATTAAACCTTTCATTTCTTGTAACTGTATATTGCTTCTTGTGTTTATTATATTGCAAAAGAAAATATATAAGCATTTATTAACTTTTTTTTTTTTTTGGTTTTTTGAGACAGGGTTTCTCTGTGTAGCCCTGGCTGTCCTGGAACTCACTCTGTAGACCAGGCTGGGCTCAAACTCAGAAATCAACCTGCCTCTGCCTCCCAAGTACTGGGATTAAAGGCGTGTGCCACCACTGCCCGGCATATAAGCATTTATTAATTGGGTAGATTTCTAATGAAGTATTTCTCATATAATTGAACATTGATGATTGTGGGGTGGAAAATCATGATATAATAGGAAAGATATAAAGTATACTCTTTAAATATAGCAAATTATTTAACTATAGACAATGGGCATGTCTATCTGAGAAATTAAAGTACTTTATAAATTGAAATTTGTACCTAAAATAAGTAACAGCATTAATGCATAAAAGTTATATTATAAAAGATTATTTCTCTCATATAATGATATAATGATGTGTTCATCTTTCCCACTTTTCTTCTTCACACATTAATTTTGTGAAAGTCATAATTTCTTTAATGTTTTTTGTAGTCTCCAACATCTCAAGTATCTAGCTAAATCGTTAGCAGTCAGTGTCAACAAACTCATACTTTACATAGCAAAAAATTATCTCGAAATAATGGGACCAGTGTTGCACTGGTGGAAAGAATGGAAAGTAGGTGCAGGATTGAGATGAAGGGTGTCTAACCTATAACTTAGAGTAGGGTTATATATGAAGATGTAGGGCTTGCATTGGGTTAAGCCCTGGACTTGTTACTGCTAGACTATATAACATACTCAAAAATGGAGCAGAGACTGAAGGAAAGGCCATCCCTCTATCTCTGAAGGGTTTGCTTTCTTTTTTACATTAGTTTTTTATTAGAAATATTATGATTTGGATCAAGACAACAATAGCTTGGTAAGTTTTAAGCCTCTGGTTATTTTTAAATTTTATTGAATTATTTGCAATGTGTTGATCTTAAAGTTCTATATAATTTTGTAGTAATTCCATCTTCTGTGTTTGGTTTTGTTTTTTGTTGTTTTTAACCTTATTTTAAGTATTAACACTTTTATTAGTATTTCAATTCTGTTGCAAATTATAGTGTTGTTTAAATTATTCCTTTAACTATGATTAAATTTTGTTATATGCTTAAAAAGTAACCTTATTTTTTTTTTAGATTTTTCAATTAGTCACACAGATATTTATAATGTATGTCCTTATGATTTTTCAGGGACTTTAAGGATATCTGTTATAATGCTTGCCTTCTAATTTGTAGTGTTATAAATTTTGGTCTTCCCTTTCTTTTTTATTGGTTATTTTATTTACATTTCAATTGTCCCCCTCCGCACCACCCCACTGCAAATCCCCCATCCCATTCCTGTCCCCTTCACCTCTAATAGGGTGTTTCCTCACCCACCCACCCACCCACCCACCCACCCACTCCTGCCTTACCACTCTAGCATCCCCTAATGGTGATGACATTAGCTGAAATGTCTAACAAAAGGGAGATAGAACCTGCAGAGCCAGTAGATAGGCATGGTCACCAGTTGAGTGATGGGACCACCCACCCATCTCAAAATGTTTAGACCTAAATTGTTCATGTCTAAGGAAGTACAGGGACAAAAAAGTAGAGCATAGACTGAAGGAAAGGCCATCTAGAGACTGCCCCACCTCGGAATCCATTCCATCTGCAGACTCCAAAACCTAACACTATTGCTGATGTCAAAAAGTACTTGCTAACAGGAGCTTGGTATAGGTTGCTCTGCTAAGACCTGACTAGTATGGATACAGATACTCACAGCCAACCATCGGACTGAGCCCAAAGACTACAATGGAAGAGCTAGGGGATGGACTGAAGGAGCTGAAAGGTGTTGCAACCCCAAAGGAAGAACAAAAATATTAACTAACCTAACACCCACTCCCCCTACAAAGCTCCCAGGGACTAAACCACCAATCAAAGAGTAGTCATGGATGGGTGCATAACTCCAATTACATATGTAGCAAAGGATTGCCTTATCTGGTATCACTGGGAGGGAAAGCCCTTGGTACTATGATCTTCCCATTGTTTTGGTTAATTTGGCTAAGAATTTGCCAATCATGCTTATCTTTTTAATTAGCCAATTCCTTTTTTCATAGATTCTGTCCATATTTTTCCATTTCTATTTTATTATTTTCAGACATGGTTGTGATCATTACTTCCTTTCCATGATTGGGGGTTTGGTCCTCTTATTTTCCCCAGAACTTAACATTAATAATCAAGTTATGAGTGTTACTTCTCCCAGATTTTTGGTGTAAATATGCTCAGCACAGATGTTGTGCTGTCTTTACTGCAGTAGCTGTATTCTCGTTCATGAGATGACATTTTCTGGCATTTCTCCCTAACTTTTATCTCATAACTTATTGTCTTCTTTGTTAATATATTTCTTCCTCAAAAATTAACATGCCCAAAATATAGACGGTTAATTTTCCCCTTTAAAGCTCTCTCTTCTTTAATATTGTACATAATTTTGTATTTCAAATTAATTTCCTCTTCACACACAATCTACAGAAATGTTAAATATTCTCCTGCTAAATACAAAATAATAAATAGACAGAAACCAACTAAAGACATGAATTTGTATAGAAGTGAGGCAATCATTCATCCTTATGAATGACACCATCGAATGGTTTTTTGTTTAGAAGTATTATGGGAACAAAAGTGAAATTTGGATGGTAAATCTCAAAAATTGAAATTGGTGGTTGTTAGAATACATGGGCTACACAAGAGAAAGCACTCAAAGTTGGAGGAGAAGACAAATGGCAGGAATAGTCTTCACCACAGCATGTATTTCTTCATGTTCATATTTATTCTTTTTGTCTCTCCTTTATCCACCACTTATCATCCTGTTATAATTTATATTCAACTTTGATGTTTTATAGAGATTGAATAAATATTAGTATGCACAACTCATTTCTAAGTGTATCTAAATTTTTTAAATACCAAAATTTCCATTGAGTAAACATTCAGGCCATGACAATTTTGCTTTTTTAAAAACTGAAACAATCATTTCATTCAAAGCAAACTGAAGGTATTCTCCACATACAAATCCTGTCTCTACATGCAATTATGTCAACTATCTCCTATAGACTTCCGAGGTTGGGCAAGTTGGTATGGTTGTTGCATAAAATCAGCAGAGGAAGTCACTTTCATAAAGATGAACACAGTAAATAGTAGTTGATATGCCCGTGCTTCATCCACATCTCTTTGTTTGTTTCATCATTTTATTTTTTTATAAAATGACCCAAAAGTCATGATTTATTCATGTACTACAAGCTTTTTAATTTGCATTTTTAATTTCTGAAGGTGAGAGAGAAAAGACGGGGAAGACTCAAACATCATAATTTTGTTGTTTCAAGGGTATATTTAAAACTCTCAGAGACATATCTGCCACAAAGCACTGCATTTGCTCCACATGGCATGCTGTTGGCACATGTGCCCTTTTGCACTTGAAATAAAAATTTATGCTTTATTCAAGTATAAGCAAAACATCTCCTCATGGTACTGCAAAAATAAGAAGAAAGGTGTAAGAAGACACATTAAAAGAAGTGATGATCAGAAGACCATTTCTACAATTGATCAATATAAACCATAATTTTAATAAATGTCACTGTATGGTGTAAGGACATATTAGATATTAGATTAGATAGTCAAAGCAGTGTGTGAGCCACTTATATTCCTGTAATGTAATATGATGTGTTTACATTAGTGTTAAGGAAACATAGCTCAGACAGAAAGTCATGAGCCAAAAAACCATTTCAGAGCACAATCAAACATCACTCAACTTCTGTTTTAGTATAAGCAATAACTAAAATTAAATTTTAATTCATGCCCATGCCTCCCTACATAGAGATCGAGAGATTTAAATTGGTTCTCTAGATTCAGCAGCCAGGCTGGCAGCTGCAGTAGAGAAGTCTTTCTCATTGTGCATGCCAGGTCTCAGCTATGACCCAGTCACTGTGCCAAGAGCACTAGGAATGCCAAGCATGGTGATTGTGTGATGCAGAGAAACAAGCAACTGCATGGAGATGCATAATTGTTTTGATCGCCTATGTGTGACTGGTATCTGGCCTAAGCTTTGCAGCCATAAAAATAAATGGTGGTAGAAATCTTCAAGAACAAACTTCTACTGTATTTACTACATGAAATCAGGCAGGATAAGGAAAAGCAGCAATTGCTACTTTCTTTCCAATTGTGATGGCGAAATGAATGGGATAGTTTGTCACTATCTGCTAAAAACTGAATATTTCTTCTCACTTTCCCCAAAATATTAGACATTTGGAGATTAAATGGACTTTTTGAAAGTGCATTTAAAAACCATTCCTACTAGAACAGGCTCTCATTCCTTCATTAAGCAAGCATATAAAAATATTTGTTGTTTCCTCTGATTTTCTTTAAAAGGGTTTTATGTGTTCAGCAGCTACTTTTTGTTATTAGATCATAATATGGATGATGGGGGCTGATGTTTTAACTCAACAAGGTAATATATCTGAAAATTCCACATGAAATTATTGTATACTACATGAAGGAAAAAGTGCCTTGCAGGGTCTTAGACATCTCACCTGTGTAAATATTTTATAGACATATAACTGAGATTAGCACAGTTTTCTAAAGAGCACTTAAAATTCTTTAAAAAAAAACATTTTTTGAAACATATTTTCATCAATGAAGATAATCCTCGATTTTACTCATTGCATGCACATATGTTGTCACCAATTATTCCATAGAAAAGAATTTTATTTATTAGCTAGCAGATTAATACATCTGGTTCTGCCACATTCACATGAATTCATTGATGTCTATGAGCACGTGGTAGCTGATGTTTCTTCTGCTTTCCGTGGAAAGAATGGGGTGGTAAGAATGAAGTAATGATTGTAGGATGCTGCTTAAATGTGATGTCTGACACATCATTCTCCACAAGCATTTGGACTCTCACAGCTTTTATTATAAATTATAAAAGTAAATAACTGGAAAGATTGAGCTTCTGAAGCACTCTTTCACATTAGAATGTACCAATTTCAACTAGTAGAACCTTAAAATTTGTGAGCCTTCCTATGCTTGGATTACTCTTTCATTGAACATTATTAATCACCAGCTGCCATCACAGGGTGGCAGGGGTCCAAGGCAGTGCTCTGAGGGCTGCCCTGTGCATTTCTGTCCCAGAGTGACATAGTACGTAAGGTTTTCTGGCCTTTCTATAAGCTAGTATAACTACTGCTAGAATGATTGTCACTAGCGTGTTTTAAGTCAGTGCATGTTTAGTAAAAGAGTTCACAAACCAAGATAGTTCATATATTAAGTAGTTGTGCTTTTGTCAAAAAGTCAAGGGGATTAAAACAATTGAGGAGAAAAAATATAACAACAAACAAGCAAGCAAACAAAAAACAAAGAACACCAAAGCTTAGGGCTCTGTTACCCACTGATTTATTTGACAATGTTATCTGGTTTTCATCGCTAGTATGGAAAAATTCTGAATGTTTGTCCTTGAAACTTTATATAATTCCATTGTTTATTCTTGTGGTATTCATTCTGTAGAACTTGAGTGTACATGCTAGAGGTTTTATTATCCACTGATAATACTGATCTGTAAAGTTGTAGATTAGGCTCCCATTGGTTCTGCCAAGAGGGAAAGATTCCAGGACCAGTGCAAATTAGACTTCACTCATCAGAATGGAACATGTGAAACCAGAATATGACCTGACTCTACTAAGTTTTTACTTTTCCTGTGTGTTTTTTGTTTGTTTGCTTGTTTTGTTTTATTTGTTGATGTTGTTTCATTTTTTTTCTGTTTACTTGTTTGATCACCTCTTGAGATTTAAACAAAAAATATTGTTTAAAACTAATGAAATTTGGAAAATGTTGTGAAATATGTAAACATTCTATTTTTTAAGCACCTGCTTCTGAAATATAACCTAGTTAAAATAACCAATAAATAATGTAATTACTTGTTTTGTTGAATTATACAATTTAATTAAAAAAGACATAGTTTTTAAATCTTTTTTTTGTAATATTACATGAATTCAGTTACCATTGTGAATTTTTGTCTCACAAAAGTACTTTCATTTACATAAATATATTTTAATTAACTTTTAAATATTTTGTTTACTTTAAAATATTTTATTTATTTATTTATTTATTTATTTCCACAATCTGCTTTTATATAATTTTAATTACATGCAAGTATTAAGGTCAGGTCTAGGTTCAGGAACTAGCAATACAATAGATTCAAATAGTCAACAAACAAGCAAGATAATAAATAAAAATAGTGAAAGGACAAGCAAGGCAATAAACAAAGGCCTATGATCACTCTCATGATCACTGTTTCTAAGAGCTTCTCAGGATGACCAAAGTATCTATCTATTTCCCTGTTCTAGCCCAAAGTCATTTTCATGTCTGAAGCCTACTTCTTTGTTTTAGCCTAATATTTAGATTCCTGCCTGAAAATACTTCTTTGTTGAAGCCTAATGTCAGATTCCTGTCTGAAACCCTTTTCCTTGTCCGTGGGACAAGGTCAGATTCTCACCAAGCAGCCCCAAAGGCTTTCCACCTCTCCCCCCTTTTTATTTCATAAACAAGACTGAGCCTGTCTTAGGTCATTCTGACAAGAATGTCTTTCTTACACATCATGGAATATGTATTATCAAAAGCAATGCACTTCTGTCTTAGGTTGGTAAGGCTCTGTGCAGAATCTTATCTCTCCTTGGCTTACCAACCTGTTTAATTAATAACTCTGTTTGGGGGTCCATTTTAAGTTTCAAGTTATGTACTTTGGCTGCCAACATGTTGATGCTGTTGAAAACTGTTTGGACTTACTGTATCAAGACAATTTTCCTCCTTCCCTCTGCTCTTCCCAAGTCCTTCATATATCCTCTTCAATCTGAATCCATACCCTTGGGTTCCTCATTAGAAGAGCACAACCTTCTAAGAGATAATAATGAAATATAACAAAATAAAATATAATAGCAAAAAAGAAGTATTATCACAGTTGCATGCCTTCTATTGCATTAATAAAATGGTTGTAAATAAGTGACTTCTGAAATGTTCAGTTACAAAAGAGGCAGTAACAAATAAACCTTTTCATACAGGTAATTTTTATTCTACGTTTTCTGGTTCTTTAATGAACAGTTAAAATTACTTTTCATGTAAGAATTATCATATAGCATTTTAAGAGTTACAAAAGATTATAAAAGGAAAATTATGGAGTAAAGGTGTAAACAGTACCTTTAATGAATCAGATGTGTAAATGGCTGATCTCAGAATAAAATAGTGTCTATTTGAGATTTTAATGAAAGATAATACTCAGTTTTCTTTTAGTGCACTTCAATAAGGTATGATGATAGTTTAGGAGACAAATGTTTCATATATATATATATATATATATATATATATATATATATATATATATTGTGTGATTATGTGCATATGTGTGTAGATGCACATGAGAAATTGTGCTTGTAAATGGTGCAGCTAGAGGCTGACACTCGATGTCTTCCTCAGTCTCTCTTTCACTAATGTTTTGAGACAATGTTTAAAATACTGAACATTTAGCTAACCATTCCAGCTAGACTTGCTGGCCAGAAGTTTCCATGACATACCTACCTGTCTCTACGCACCCTGCATCTTAAGTCTTAGTTACGGCTCCATTCCAACACACATCAGAGAAAAAAATATTAATTTGTGTGTGTGTGTGTGTGTAGGTACATGCATGTATGAATGTATGTGGGCAGTGTCATGTGCCATACTGTGCATATAAAGGGCATAGGACAACCATTTTATCATGTGCATGAATCAAAACTCAAGTTCTGTCAGCAATTATCTTTATAAGCTGAGTCATTTCACTGACATGTGTCCAGCTGTTATGTTCATTCTGAAGATGTAATCTTAAGTTCTTGTATCCCAAGTTCCTTACTTACTAAGCCATCTCTCCTATCAACCACAAACTGCTATATCTAAATTCCCAAAGTGAAAACATAATTTAGTTCAATTGTCTCAATTTTGTACAAATAATTTATTTGACTAATTTCATATTTCTAAATACACACACTAAGTTTGTGTTTCTTTATTACTACATGTAGACTTCAATTAAAATGTAAAACATACTGCAGTCATATTTGATGACTATATATAATTTATTTCACTATCTTTCTCCAGTTAGCTTTTTATGGCTGCAGTAATAGTGTGAATTGATTGGCTATTCTATTTGTAAATGAAGCAGTAATAAAACTCTGCCCTTATAAGTTCCTCAGAATCACTTACATTTTGAATGTCATATAAATGTGAATTTTCATAAGATTTTATGTGTTACATTTTTAAAAAACATATTTTATTGTTCAACATCAATAAAATACTATTAATATGAAAGAGTTAATATTACAAAGACTATGTTTGAATATTTAGCATGTTATAAGAATGTTTATGTCATATTTCATAATATATATAAAACTTTGTGTGTTAGCTGGTTGTAGTGGCAAATCTATACCTGTAATCCAGAACTCAGCAGGCAGAGGCAAGTAGATCTCAGTGGATTTGAGGCCAGTCTGGTTTACATAGTGAGTTACATAAACAGCTGAAGCTACATAGTAAAACCCTGTATCAAACAACAAAGCAGAAACAAACAAAAATAAACAACAACAAAATGTATATATTACAGAAGTAATGTATGGTACCTATTTAAAATGTTCAGTTTAACTTTCAATATGGTTAAAAAAAAAGATTAATAAGACTGACTTAAAATCTATGTGGTTTTGAGTGACTTTTGATTGCTTACAAATGCACAAATGTTCAATTAAAGCTAACAAACTGATTCAATATAATCTAAATTTCAAAGTTGTCTTTCCACTTGTAAATGGAGATTTTGCCTTATCAATTTCACAAATATGAAGATCTACTATCTCCTATAAAATGCTGAGTTATAGTTATCACATAATGAAATAAGTCTTATGTTTCTTTTAATAATTATTATTTAGTTAACTTGCAATTAATAATTGTCAAAATTTTATGTATATACATACAATATTAATGTCACATTTTCTGAAAATCTTCTTGAAATACTAGTACTTCTCTTGAATATGTCATATGAATATGTGTTTAAGATGTTGGCACAAGACTCTGCCACTATTGTGTAGGGCATAAGAACAAACTGCTCACTTTGCATAAACCTTAAATAGCACTAGTCACTTCTAACATTTGTTTTCTTATTATAGTACACTAGCCACAGTGAGCTATCAGAGCATTAATCACATTCCCTTTTGAAATACCAAGGTGGGTTAAATGCCACAAGGAAGTAAAGTACCAGAAAGGAAGAGCCATTGCATATGCATTGTCACCTTTGGAAGTGCAAGCTCTAGAAAGCATCCTGAGATTTCCCATTTTAAATGAACCTCTAAACAATTACTTCAAACCCCAGGATATCAAGCATATTTTTCAAATCAATTGTTTTTCTAATATATTTGCCAGCATTCTGCTACAAAAAAATGTCCCCTGCAGAGGAATTTTAATACAGTTAGCATGGCTGTTCTGGCAAGGGCCCACATAACTGGCTGGAATGCAGATGTGCCACACACCTTGAATCACTCTGGCTGGAGTACATACCTTTTATCCTTCTGGCTGGAGTATAGGTATGTTCTTGCTTAGTTCACAACTTTGATCCCAAACAATGATGTCTAATTGAGAGGCAGTCAAGATAATTAATCAGAGAAAAACTTGACAGATTGAGTTGCAGATAGGGTATGCTCAACTCCCATGAAAACAGACAGAAAGGAGAGGCTATTTAAAGAGCAATGAGAGAAAAAATATTTCAATACAATTCAATTCAGTTGTGTTCATTTCATTTCAGAGGACTTTAACTAGTTCAGTTGGGTTTAGTTTGGTGTAGTTCAGTTGAGTACAGTTGTGCTCAGTTCAGTTCAGAGAAGAGCAGCTGAGTTCAAAACAGTTCAGTTATGGAGGTTATGGACTCTTTTCAAGCAGAGCAATTCAATTAGAAGCCAAGAGAAGCTAGTTTGATTTGAATCAGTTAGCTTAGAGAGGATGTTAACTAGAACAGTTGGATTGAACCAGTCAGCCAGAGTTCAGTGAATTTATTCAGCAGAGGATGATACATTTTAGGCCTAGGATAACAGATGAAGGCAGAAGATTAAATTGTATGGAGTCTAGAAGCTTTCAGGCCTAGAATTAACTATAGTTAGATACAAAAGCTCTGGAATCATCCCAAGACAGGTATTCACACAGGTTGGATAAGGCTCTCATCTATTTCTTTCCTATGAGGAAATAAAAGCAACATTGGCGTTTACAGCCGCCTAGTACAAATTCTATGAAAAGCTACCACAAACTGGATAGTGACATTAGATACACAGGATCAAAAAGAATTACTAAGTGACACATACCCTAAATATGACAGAAGATAATAACAACTGATAGGTAATTAAATTCACCTCTAGATATCTAAAATAAATAAATAAATAAATAAATAAATAAATAAATAAATAAATATAGAATAATATGACTAATTGTTTTAGAATAAAACATTTAGTATTTTTTGGTTAAGTTTCTTTGTACTTTTTAACCTGATTGAAAGAATACTGGTAGATTTTGTTCCTGCTCATAGTCATATTTCTAATAAAAAAGAAAGAAAAGAATTTTTATCTGATATTTTGCAAACTTTTGCTTATAACATGATAGCTTTTCTATAAATTCCTTTAATAAAGATCACATTTATATGTAATAAATATCATTATATTTCATCTATAAAATGCCATAATGAAACCCATTGTCATATACAATTAATACATACTTACTTACCTAAAATGAAAGAAGAAAGTATTTCACCAAATGTTTCTACCTAGGAAGTTGTTTTCTGAGTTCAAATTTTGTGCTCTTTCTAACCCCCACATTTATTCATGTCACTGTCTATGGAAAAAAAGATTTGAAGAATGGGTAAGAACAAAACATACCTGAACTTTTTAATGTAAGTTAAGTTTAGATGCAGTAAGCAATTGTATAAATGCAGACACTTAAGTTTTATTATGTAAGAAATTTTAGTATCACTATGCTTTATTAGTAGACTTTAAATATATTTATATATTTACATTAAAATTTTATTTATAATATCATGTAATAGAGTATAATTATTTCTCCCTTTCTTTTTCTTTTTGAACCCCTTCAGTTTAACCCACGTAACATACTTTCTCTTGTTCTTTTTCAAATATTTGGCCTTTTTATTTTTAATTTTTTCTCTCTCTTCCCCCCCCCTCTGTGTATGTGTGTTTATATGAATACATTGTTTCTCATTTTATATGTTACTGCATGTATATATTTTCAGGGCTGACCAGTTGATATTGGATTACCGGTTGTTGCTTTCTTCCCTAACAAAAAATACTTTCTCCTGTTATCAGCATTCAACAGTTGTCTATAGTTCTTTTCTAGTATTGAAGCTTTGTGAGAATTCCCTCTTCTATATTAATATGTATTAATATACAGGTGTTTCCTGCATTACATGGTAAGGTTTTAAGATTTTTCAAAGGAGAAACTTAAGCAAACCAAGATCATTTGGTAATTAAATTTAGGAAAATGGTTCCAGAGTGTATATATAGCAAAAGATCACATACTATATCACATTACAATATTGCTAAATTTCATGGCCATACAAATACACTGACTATGTATAATGCAAAGACCTGGATCTTCATCAGTGCATTCTCCAACAGACGAGAACATTACCACGTAATGCTAATATGAGGTTCTGTATTGATTGGCATGGAGGACATCCAACAGAAACGTCAGGTACTGTTTCATTTTAATTTCATTAAAAGAATTTCATATAACATTATCTCACCTTTAGTTCCAGTATGTAATTGGGAAAATATGTGGAGAAATAAATAGCATAGCTCTAATAAAGCCAGGTTCTGTGAAAATAACGAACACAGCCAGATGTATGTATCTCATTGTATGATTTAGTAGGGAACAATGGAAGTAACAATAGTTGAGCTATCCTCCTTCCTGTAGGAATGCTGGCTATATTCTGAATTCCTTGTGCCATTACCTTAATCTTACCTTGATAATCATTATCCAGGAAAAATTTCTAGTCCCTGCATAGTAGCACTGCTTCTTCCCACTACCAGGCCAAACACATTTGGAACAATGGAAGTAACAATAGTTGAGCTATCCTCCTTCCTGTAGGAATGCTGGCTATATTCTGAATTCCTTGTGCCATTACCTTAATCTTACCTTGATAATCATTATCCAGGAAAAATTTCTAGTCCCTGCATAGTAGCACTGCTTCTTCCCACTACCAGGCCAAACACATTTGGATAGAGTGGTCCAAACACTCCAGTGGGTAAAGCCTGAGGTCCCATTTCTGGGGTTAAAACTATGTGGGTGGCAGAACTGAGGTCTAGTCCTGCACTTCCTGGTGTTGCTCGACTAAGTTCAGACAAGGTAGTTGTTTGTTGGTAAGAAACTAACTGCTCCATAAGCCTGTTTTGGCTTGCGTTGGTTCGGGGCCTGTAGCTGGCCCCTGTTCCCGTTTCCCTGATTATGAAAAAGGGTGTTTCCTTGTGTGTCTCTTTTGGACCTACATTCACTACCCCAATGCCTTCCACATTTGCAAAGTGGACAGAGCCCAGGCTGTTTTCTGGGCTGTCTCTGGGTTAACTCATTTTCTGCCTTGCAATCTCTTGGGAAGTGTCTAGGCTTGCCACATTTAAAACAGGCCTTTTGGTTTCTACTAGCCAAAAAATCTCTAACTGATTGTCCTTGCATGGCAGCCGCCATAGCTAAGCCCTGTTGGTAGGAGGGCCCTATGTCAGAACAGAGTCTGATATGCCCTGTTAGGTCAGTCTTTTTCCTGTAAGGTCTAATGGCTGCTTGGCAGGCAGGATTGACATTTTCATATGCAAGTTGTTTTACATAATCTACTCCTGCCTCTGCATTACCAAAAATCCTCCCTGCTGTTGTCATTAATTGATGAACAAAATTAGAAAATCGTTCATCAGGTCCTTGTCTGACTGTTGTTAAGAATGCACCAGGGTCTCCCTTTGCAGGGAGTTTATGCCAAGCCTTCATGGCTGCATTTTGAATTTGAGCAAATAAGCCTGAGTCATATTGCATCTGGTTATCACTAGAAGCAAATTGCCCTTCTCCTACTAAGGCATCAAAGGACCAACCATTGCCTGCCTGAATGTTTCTCCTAGCTGTTTCTTTACAATTCTTATGATACTGATTTCCAAATAAGATAGTACCACTGCTAAAAACTGCTCTCACTAATGTATTCCAATTGCCAGGAGTCAGCCACTCCCCTGTGGCAGACTCTAAAATTGCAAGAGTAAAGGGAGCAGTGGCACCATATTGTGATACTGCATTTTTTAATGCCTAAATAATTTAAAAATTAAATCCTGTGTGATGTCTCCAAGCAGCTCTTTGAGCATCTCTGGTCTTGGATACAGGGAAAGCCTCAGCATCTCCCTTCTCTGCATGATCTGTGGCTAATCTTAAACTAGGTGATAGGGACTGCCTTTGGACTCCTGGTTAAGGAATGCAAGGAGCTGGGGGATTTTCACAGTTTACCTCTCGAGACATCTTCCCTGTCTTTAATTTTTGTAGCTGAGGAATTAAGTCCTGATATTCTTTTTCTAACTCTATTTGTTGTTTAAGAACAGATATTTTTTTCCTGTAATTCCCTTATGGGATCTATAACCACCATCTCCATTGGGGGAGCACTTGGAGGCAGAGATGCATAGGGAGGGGGTCTTTGGGAAGAGGGCCATTTAGGGTCATAATGTTCAGCTGCCTCTTCCTCTAGATCAGCACAATCTGGCTCTGACAAACTGTCATCAACCTTTGGTTGTATTTTAGATTCTAATTTCAGATAAATACATTTCTTTTTAGTTTTAACATGAAAGACAACATTCAAACAATGAAAGAAAAGCAGACAATTAACAAACGTGAGCAGCAAACAGCAAAATAAAAACAGAGAGTTGAGTTGAGGTTAACTTACTTCTTGGCCCATTTTCATTAACATGACTTACCTTTCTTACTGCAGTGATCACCTTTTCACTTCTGAATTTTCGGAAGATTCTTCTTCCAGTAACTTCCTTCACTGGGTCTCTCATTCTTGCTGTCCCATGTTGGGCGCCAAAATGTTGAGAACCTCACTGCCCCATGTTGGGCATCAAAAATGTCGAGAGCTGCTCTGTCAATGTTGGAACCCACACTGCCAAAAGCCTTGGGGGTTAGAGCTTACACTGCCCCAAGCCTTTCCAGTCCACGGGTTGGGGTTCAGCAAGAGAGAGAGAGTAAGGATGGATGTGAAGACCAGACAGAGTGTGATTCAATCCTGTTTATTCTTCAGTCTCTCTTCCTAGTCCAAGTCCCAAGTCTTGAGTTCCTAGTCCCTAGTTCCTAGTCTCTAGTTCCTAGTACCTAATCCTAGTTCCAGTTGCTAGTCTCTTTCCCAGTTCTTTCTCCAAGTGCCAAGTGCCTAATACCTAATAATCTTAATTTCTTCTGTCTGTTTCTCGCCTTTTATATGTCTCACTTCTAAGTCACGCCTTTAGGTCACGCCTTTAAGTCATTCCCTTAGGTCTTGTCTCTAAATCTGATCTCTAAGTCATGCCCTTAAGTCACACACCTTTAAGTCTCACACACCCAAGGTAAAATCCTGGGTATCTAAAGCAAGATGTTATCAGAGTGTGCTCAGCTGTTGTAGGCTATTGTAATCAAGTCTCTTGTCAGGATATATGGCTCAAGATGGCTGCAAGGATGATAGCTTCCTTCTTAGCTCCCCACACATGCTAATTTTTCTGATTGATTTCTACATGAGTTTTGCAGTAATGAAGAGTATGATTCTCATTCAAGAAATAAAAGATTTGCAGCAGATCCTTGAAGCTTTTCTGAATTATTTTTGGATGATAGAGCATATAGATATGAGGAGAAACTCGCAACTTCAGTCTACTTTTTGTTTCTAAATATTTGGTATGATAAATGTTGCTGATATTATGCATTTTTACAGCAATGGTTTGTATTTGTGTTTGGTGAAGACTTAAAATGAGGTCACTTCACTGCAAACAGATGTGGATTCACTCTGTTTTCCCACATTCAATGGTTTTCTTTTTCTATATAGTTACTTATAAATATCATTTCTTTAACATCAAGAATTAAAATCCTGATAAAAGAAAAATAGGTACAGTCACTATTGCAAGACTCTCATAAAGGCAGTAGAGTATTTTGATAATCCAAGTCAGCTTGCTCAAGATTATGAAAAGGCGAATGCCTTTTCTACATCATGAAAGTCAAGTAGTTGAAAATACTACATAGAAACCAATTTATGATCAATGGTCATAGGATACGTTATATAATTATTTAATTCATACATTTTCCCCTTTACTATAGAATGTTTTCCTTTGAAATATTTTATAGGATACATTACCTTATTTAAGTAAGGAAGGCCTTTTAATTTTCTTGTTGATATTTAAGTATAATATTAAAAGAATGTCTTTCTACCAACATCATAACTTACATAAATAAAGAATATATTTTCATTAAAATAAACTTTCAACTTATTTTTACTCTTTTGTTATGATTACAGTTTATAAAATGTCTCTATGCAATTAACAATTTGATGCATTTGTTTGGATAATGATTTCAAAGGTGTGCAAATAAAAGTATGTTTATGCATGTGTGTGAGTGTGTGTGTATGTTTTGTGTTCAGGGTTGGTCTGCTAATGAAATAATGTGTACACATGTGTATTAAATAGTTTTTGTGTTGAAAAGTAATTCCTTAAAAGTTAGATAGTATTACTAAATTTACAACATGGAAAATTCTGAAAGTGTATATTTGGAACATATCATTTCACACAGACTCTGATAGAGTGAAATATGAAAATAAATGATAACCAAGATAAACAATTCACATTGAAATTAAAAGTCTCCATGATTATTGTACTCGTCTTCTTCACCATATACTTACATACATTTATAAAGAAGGGAATGATGGTAAGTTCATAGACAAAAGTCAGGTGGATGAATTCATTTTGAGAGCTAAATTTTGATTTATCGATGATAAAAAACAAGATATATTAGTTTGTGTGGATGTATGCTTATATATGCATATATATGTACATATGTGTACATATATATACACACACATATATATATATACATATGTATATACATATGTAAGCTTATTCTCAAAACAATAATAATTAAATAAAATTTCATGAATTTTGAATGAGAGCATGGAAAGTGTTGAGGGAGGACAAATGGGCTGGAAGATCTTCAATATAATGGTCACATATGAAGTTCAAATAAGAAAATATCAATTAACTAACTTATATTTCCATAGCAACAGTATTATGTCAGGATTTTAGAATAAGAAAAACATTGTAAGGTTCATAATTTAATATATTATATTTATTCTAATTAAATTATTTAATTTACTTTGTAATTCTTATCATTAATATCCAAATATAAGGCAGTTAATGAAAACTGCATTCATCTTTAAATTTTACATTATTTTCCTATTTGATGTTACTGGTATATGCGTTATAATGAATAGATTTCTTTTAGCTTATTTTTATAATGCCACTGGTCTGAAAGAGAATTTGATTTTAATAGTCTTAATGCTTACTTTGTAAGGGACAAAAAACAAATATAGTCTATTATGTTCTTTGCTCTTAAAATTTTTGTTGTTGTCTTTCTTCCTTGTACCTGCTTTATTTCCATGGACATGGTCTTGCAAAGCTACTTCTTTTGTAAAATTGGCTCAGTATAAAAACAGTTTATAAAATCTGAGTAGCAGTTCTTTTGCAATATTTGTTAAGGGCTTTGCTAACAGTAGTTCTTGCTGTATGTGAAGAAGAACATATTAACAAAGTATCATTGCATTTCCCCAAACAGATTCCATGGTGCAGCATTTTGATTTTCTGTCTTTATTAACTGTTCACTGATCTGGCAAAGGAAATTGCCTCAATGTGAATAAATAAGGATTAGTTCATTAACTGTTCTTAATTAACGCAAATAAAGCTGATGAACCTAATGCTAAGTGTAGTATTGCAAGCTTTCTATTTTACAAGCAATGCTAAATATTTGTGAGTTATTAAACAATATACTCAGTGAACAATAATTGAGAATGGAAGACTAGTCACAGCCATTGCTAAGTGCAGAACACCCAAGCATGCCCTGTAGTTCAATAGAGAAAAATGTTAATTTGCATGATATATATTGCATGGATATATTGATGACCATAGAATTTATAGGCAGTGGGTAACATGTTTTGACATAATAC